>NC_050177.1:42443898-42447745 GCF_008315115.2 Sander lucioperca
GCAGAGTGAATTTTTCATGTTGTCCGATTACATTCAAAGTCAATAAAAAGACATCAATAGACGCAAGTTTGCTTTTATTAAAATAGTACCCCTATTTGAAAAAAATCATCCCAAATGTCCTGACCCAAACTGTAAAAGTCTTCCCAAGTGTCCTAAAGTATTCCTTAAGTATGCCCTTTTGTCCCACGGATTTGGACTAGCTAGACAGTCTGAAAACATATAGAAGGGCCCTCAGAAATGCCAGAGCAGCCTATTACTCATCATTAATAGAAGAAAATAAGAACAACCCAAGGTTTCTTTTCAGCGCTGTAACCAGGCTGACAGAGAGTCACAGCTCTATTGAGCCATCTATTCCTATAGCTCTGAGTAGTGACAACTTCATGAGCTTCTTTAATGTGAAATTACAACAATTAGAGTTAAAATTCATCACCTGCTGCCATCAACTTCTAACGGTTTATCTTTAAACACAGGGCCACTAGAAACCGCTTTTAGACCTGACATACACTTAGACAGCTTTTCTCCTATTGAACTTCACCAATTAACGCAAAAGATTTCTACAGCTAAGCCATCTACCTGTCTTTTAGACCCCATCCCAACTATGCTACTTAAATAAGCGTTACCCTTGGTTAACACTTTGTTACTAGATATGATCAATATGTCTTTATTAACAGGTCATGTACCACAGTCATTTAAAGTAGCTATGATAAAACCTCTTCTGAAAAAACCCACTCTTGATCCTGAGGTCTAAGCCAGTTGGCTTAGACCTCAGGTATAGATATAGGTATAGGATATAGGTCTATAATTATAGACCTTTATCTAATCTCCCCTTTCTCTCCAAGGTCTCTCCAAGAAGGTAGTCGCTAATCAGGTATGTAACTTTCTACATAACAATAGTTTATGATAGTTTTTGATGATACCAAATTATACATATCAATCAAGCCAGACAAAACTAGTCAGTTAGTTAAACTTCAAGCATGCATTAAGGACACAAAATCCTGGATGACCTACAATTTCCTGATGTTAAACTCAGACAAAACCGAGGTTATTGTGCTGGCCCCTAAACATAGATATAGCTACTCTGGATGGCATTGACTACTGTCAGAAATCTTGGAGTTATTTTTGATTAGGATATATCCTTTAATGCCCAGTTAAAACAAATCTCAAGAACAGTTGTTTTTCACCTGCGTAACATAGCCAAAATTAGGCACATCGTGTCACAAAACGATGCTGAAAAACTAGTCCATGCATTTGTTACTTCCAGGCTGGACTATTGTAATTCCTTACTATCAGGTTGCTCAAATATGTTCCTTAAAACTCTCCAGCTGAAAATAGATCATATGTCTCCTGTATTAGCTTCTCTGTATTGGCTTACTGTAAAATCCAGGACTGAATTTAAAATCCTTCCACTGACCTACAAAGCTCTTAATGGTCAAGCACCATCATATCTTAAAATGCCCATAGTACCTAATTGTCCCACTAGAGCACTGCACTCCCAGAATGCAGAGTTACTTGTGGTTCCTAGAGTCTCTAAAAGTAGAAAGGGAGCCAGAGCCTTCAGCTATCAGGCTCCTCTCCTGTGGAACCAGCTCCCAGTCTGGGTTCGGGGGGCAGACACCGTCACCACATTTACGAGTAAACTTAAAACTCTCCTCTTTGATAAAGCCTTTAGTTAGGGAGTGAGGAGTTGCAGCGTTTGCCTAGACCGGCGGGGGAGGGTGTATAACTACAGACACGGCACCCCTTCTCTTCTCTATTACTCTTTACTATTTCAAACTTTTTAATACATGTACACGGGAAATGTCAAAATTTGTCCTACGTATCCATCGGACAAAAGGGCATACTTAAGGAATAATTTAGGACACTTGGGAAAGACTTTTGGGAAGACTTTTACAGTTTAGTTCAGGATACTTGGGAGGATTAAATACCCCATTTAAAAAAAAGTGAATTTGCCTCTATTCAAGTCTTTGCATTGACTTTGAATGTGGTTGCATCAAACAAATATTTTATTCAGCGTTTGGTGTGAACACAGCATTAAACATGACTGGTCTACCCCGCAGCATTTGTGTACATGCTGAGCAAATTCTTGTGCAGATGTTCTTCACATTTGTGGATTCAAGTGCCCATTATCAATAATATCAACTACCAACATGACCAACCGAACCACTGGCAGATAATTAGCAATCAATAGTTTGAGAACATCTTGGTCTCATATCGGTAACAATGGATAAACTGAGAAAGGATTGATCAGCAGCCAGCTGATCTGAAGCCAAGTAATGCTTTGGCATGGCACACTTGACTTCATATTTATATTTATTTGTATCTGTAACATACATGTCTAAATAGCGACCTTTTCTAAAATACTGCTGGTTCTGTAGTGTTGGGGCTTCAAATCTGATGCCTGCAGCATCAACTGAGGCGCATCAACCATCGCTTTCAGTGTGTTTGGGCCTTTAGAATACATTTTAAGATCTTACTGATCACTTTTGAGGCCCCTTATTGGCCTTGCACCCTTGCATATCTCTGACCGCCTACTGTACACGCTAGTATGTACTTTCAAATCCTCAGGCAGAGGTCTGTTGTCTGTTCCAGAGGCATGGCTGAAAATTAACCGGTACAGAACGTTTGCAGTCTCTGGAACGATCTGCCCGAGGAAATCAAGTCAACAGAATCAGCGGAAGAAAAGTCTGAGGCCATGTTGTGGCTGGATGGAAAACACGCAGTTACAGTTTGTCACAATAAATGTATTTTTTATTGATGATGAGCAAAGCCTATTGTTGTCAGGTAACATTTGGAGTTACCTGGGTTAGGGTTAGGGTTACAAGGTGCTATTTAGTGCATCAAATAACATAAATACACAGATAAAATACAACACAGCAATATAAGAAGCAAACAAAAACAATGAAAAATAATAAAAACAACAAAGTTAAAGGCAAACAGGGGTTGAACACTCAAACAGTAGTAACTATATCAGAGGCACAGCACACATTAAAAGACAACATGCATACAAAACAGAAGAGTTTTTAACAGCTTCTTACAACCATCGACATTTCGCATTCATAAGCATTTTCTATAAGGTATAGGGTCAGAGTCAGGTTCAGGTTCAAGTTCTGGTGGTTTTAAAACAGAAGACATGAGGCACATGGTAACTTTAACTAAAGAAGAACACTGCATGAATCTACTATTGGTGATTTAAAGTGCCCATATTATGAAAAAATCACTTTTTCTGGGATTTGGGGTGTTCTTTTGGGTCTCTGGTGCTTCCACACACATACAAACTTTGAAAAAAATCCATCCATGGTGTTTAGAGTGAGATACGGTTTCTGAATGTGTCCTGCCTTCAGTCTCTGGGTGAGCTGTTCAAAATCAGCACGGCTTGTGACGTCACAAGCCGAAACGAGCAGGCTAACCGCAACCATTAGCTCGTAGGGTTAGCATGCTAACGCTAATGCTAACGCTAGCATGCTACCTCGTTCTCAATAGCAAAGCACTGCTACAACACACACAAGTTCACCATAATCTACAAAAGAACTACTTCCATGTGCGCCCTCATTTAGAAGTCTCCCAGCTAATCCTCTATGGAGCTAGCTAGCTGACATGATCTACATCTGAGCTACTGCACATGTGCGAGTGCAATCAAAGATAGTACAGAAGAAGAAGAAGAAAAGAGGTCTCACTCTGTAGCTAAAACAGAGACCAGCTGAAAAGAGGATCTGCAGCAGTGAGAGAGAGCGGTGCAGTACAACAAAAATATGGTGTTTTTTGAACATTAAACCATGTAAACCTATTCTGGTACAACCTTAAAATACAATATGAACCTGAAAATGACCATAATATGGCTGCTTTAAAG
>NC_050177.1:42447945-42457945 GCF_008315115.2 Sander lucioperca
GGGGCGGGGGGGCAACCGGGCAGGGTTTGTGTTCTTCAGGGCGGTCCGCCAGCAAACACTGTAGGATTGGGCACGGTGTGATACGTTAAGCATCTGTTTGTGGGGGACTGAGAGGAAAAGGCCAGGGTAAAGTATAGTTGCTGAGATAACTTAAACAAAAGGCAGGTGCTGAGAATTTATTGGCCTGGTCCAACCGGAAGTGTGCGGCTCCGGGTCCAGGCCCATCTCACACATGGCTTCAGCACATGCTCATTTTGATGAGCCTCCGTCTCTCTCTCCGTTTCACCTGCTTCACACTCGCTATCAACGGGAAGGGAGAAGAGATTGGGGGATGTGAGTTGGGGGTGTGTCCAATGTCATAATGCCATAGCCTTGCCCTTACAGTTTGAGCACCTTACTCCATTCTAAAATCAAGTTAAAGGAATTTAGGTTGACATTTTTAGAGATACGCTTATTTCACTTTATGGTGGTAAGATGGAAGTTATTTCGGCGGAGGGATTGCCAGGCAACCAGCAGAACGGATTCCAGGGAATGCTTCAGAATTAAGGACAAGTCTTTTTAACATAAAGTAAAATGGTAAGCTGGGCGGTGGTAGACAGACTTTTTTTTTTTTTAAAAACATTTAATCTAGATATTTTCCAAACGAGGAAGGGGATCAGACAATTACATTAATATCAATATATAAGTTTAATGTAAACAAACCCAATGTCTTCGGTTAAAGCCGGTGGCCTGGGTTTGCATCTCTCCTCTCAATCTCTGCGCACACCCCGCCCCCCAACATCACAGGGACCTCCGCAACAGCGCCGGTTCCACACACTGACATTTAGTGTACAGTCTTATGTTTTAGCCAAGCTGTAGGATTTGTTTAGGGGCAGGAGAGGGGACAACCCGTATTTGTACCAAAAGTGTTTCTGCTTGGTACGTTTCTGTTGTTGACTGGCACCACGGCGAGACGAAAAGAAAAACAAGGAAGAACAGTAGTTACCTGGAGGCAACTAACTTTTCATTTCTATGAGTAATAGCCGGGGACCAGGGGAAAGAGATGGAACCCATGACTAGAAACATTCCATATTAATAAAATGCCGCGCAGGTGGACGAACAGGACATTACATAAGTGTACGGCAACGCCGCGACTGGCCGATGCAAATTCAAAAACCCGCGCTGGACCCTTCACAATGAATCAGAACATCACGCTGGTGGAGTAGAGCATTCACTCTGCAGAGTAGTTTCAGATACTTAAACTGAATAACACAGAAAATTGTACAGTGAACAAATCGGCTTTATGGTCAAAAGAAAAAGTTTTTGTAATTGACACTTCATCCAGGGTCCATCGCATGGCGCCCTCTCCCTCCTCTCCCTCTCCAGTTGTTAAACAACTGAAGGAGCTTCTCAGAGAAGACCCATTTTTTTATTTAACTATAGGGATAATTCATTGTAGATAAGTGTTGCAGCTGACAATATGTTGCACAGCAGGGAAGCAAATAGCAACCCCTTCTTTTGAATTTTTATTTTGACAAAAGTCTGCTGTAAATAAAAGTGTTTGGGAACATCTCACATTGGTGCTTTGGACGTACAGCTGAATGTACGCCCACTTGGTAACATTACCGGATATATACAGGTACCAGTCAAAAAGTTGGGACATGCTTTTGAAGAGAAAGTGTGTCCAAACTTTTGACTGGTATGTAGATCGTATCGGACATTTTTGGTCAGTATCGACCAGCCTAGGTGCTGGTTGGCAAAGACAATTGCTTTAGGTATACGGTTATTATTGGGACCCATTTCCCTCAGTGAAAGAGATATCTAATGCTGAATACTTATAGAGGTGTCTCACCCTGGCGAAGTATGGGTCCGGGAATACTAGGTCCATCACGGTTCTTACAGATCTGCTGCTCCATTAATCAAACCCGTTTTGCTGGGGTCCAGCACTAAACCATGGGTTGATCAAGTACTACAGTCTTGCAAATAACACACAAGCATAAAGGAGGGGGACACCACTCAACGCAAATATAAATCAAAGCAACTGGGACTGTTTAGAAAACATGTAAAGGGACAGTTAAAAATTACAATCAATAACAAAGAAATATTTTTGAGTTAAGCTTTAAAATTAAAAAAAAAAAACTTATCACAGAGAAAGAAAATTTTTTTGTCCGATTTGTTTTCTTAAATTGTGGTACTTCTGTTGAAGACTATTTTTCAGTCTGCAGTTATTCAGACATTTCAAAAGTGATGCCTACTCAAAACTCTTTTAAATCAAATGCTACCCCTTGTAGGCTTCAGTTGTGTCTATTAAATGTTTCATCAACAGAAAAAACACTTTTGGTCTCCCTCTAAAATCAGTTTACCAACATTCCACAGGGACCCCGTGAGTTCAATTAGCAATGTCGTTTGACCTTTAATTGGTTAAACACTGAAAAATATTTTTGAACCGTTAAGCATGTGGTATATAGGTACAATTTGAGGGGCAGGATCGAGTCGGTTTATCTGAAGGTACTGCCTGTGAGGACGAAAGCATTTTTTAAACAACAGAAACGTAAAGTTAAGCAACAAACTGACACTGCTACGTTACAGTTATGAGTACTTGATACTCATAACCAACCGCCACGCGCGAGCATCTACATCCAACGCCCACTCGCCACTCATCACACAACCTTAGCCACTGAGTTATATCTTAGAAAACAGGTTGCTAACTTTTATAACCGGCTCACAAACACACTGGCAGGAAACCATGGCTCAACACCAACGACTGGAGAAGCTTTCCCAAAAAGGAAAAGCTAACGTAACCATTCGTGTGTTGTAATTTGCATTTTTTCTTGAAAACGAAATTGTTGTTACCGGTTAATAAGGTTGGGCTTCGAAAGCAAAATTAACGAAAACTGAACCAAACCTAATTTCAATTAAAAAATTGTACTTTTTCCAAAGTTGAAAACTTGCAAAATTGGAAACAAATGTAAAACCAGCAAAAATGCAAACCGACCAAAGCAAAGTTAAAAAAGGTAACCAGTGGAATTTTATTTACCATTAGGGGCACTATGGGCCATGTTTGTGAGGGTTCATGTTTTGTTTGTAATTATCACAAAAGACGCAACCTGTTTATTGGACATCAAGAGATACAATGCATTTATTTAAAGAAAACATCCACAGGCTCCTTTAATAAGCCCACGTTTCAAGCCAACAGTGGTTAAGTGCTGATACTAAGAAAATTGATTTGGGTGAAGGATCACTTTGTGAATTCGCTTGGCCCTAAGCTAATACATCCTGCACTAAGGGTATGGTTGGAGGAGGAAGGAAAGAGACAATAGTAGGAGTAAGAGGACTAGGAGTCCTACCTGTGGACATGAAGAAAGGGAATGCGGAAACTTGCCACTGAGCGGACACGTGGCCCGCCAATTTTGAAGAGTGCTTGCCGTCAAAAAGGCAGGGGGCGCCGCACACCAAAACGTATAAAACCAACACTAAGCTCTATAGAGAGAAAAAGACAGCAAGAATCAAATCATCAATCGTAATTAAGCAGTTCTGTATCTTGGGGGATAATACAGTCATTGACAGGTGTGGTGGGAGGAGCTATGGGGGGAGGGGCATTGGTGGCTGCTGTATGAGAAAAACAATGATGGGGCGATGGGTCATGTAATCAGGTAGGACTTTTTTCCAAGATTCCAAAAAGTTTGTATCAAAAAATCCCAAAAATGCACCATTTGTGTAGGAAAAAAACACGGGGCCTGAGGTAGCGGTTATATTTCTTTTAGATGAATATTTAGGAGTGATTTTGTTGTTAGAAAAATAGTTTTTTAAGGATAGTTTTATGATGTTCTTTGTGGATATTTTTTAAATTACTTTCACAACTTGTATAAATTAAGCATTGAATGCTGTATTCTGGGGGGATACATGCCCATATAAGGGTAGGAAAACAGGGCATGTGGCACTGGCGGGATTAATAACTTATGTTTTTGAGGACTGTCTCTACATTAATTCAATAAGATAAACGGTGTGAAATATTGATTACCTTTTTATTTTACTCTTACATGTGTTTATTGATGAAAAAATTTTTTGTTTGGTTTTCGGCACGGTGTACAAAGTTTACAGGGATTTCTGTCAAGCAGTTTCCTACAGTTACAAGGGGGAGAGAGGTGAATGAAAGTCTGTAAAGTTTTCCCCATGATGGTTCATCAGATTCAGAGGAGGGAAAAACCAGTGAGGAAGTCGAGGAAGATAAAGCAAAAAACAGTTAGAAATGTTAAAGTTTAAGGAGAAAAAAATGACGGGCAAATTTTTACGTTAATCTTGATAGCTAACTTTTTGAAGTAAATCTATAGCAAAAAAAACAACGAGCAGAAATTGGTGCTAGCAACATGGAGATCTGTGCTAATGCCCAGAGCTCCAATAGCCAAAAACTGAAGTTATGGAGGGCATAAACTAAAGAGTGCCTTTGTGACTCTAAACAGACTCAAAATGCAAAAAAATGTCCGTGCACACATGAACCCAGGGCCCTACAGACAACAAGATGCGTTTAGAAACTTACCCATGTGAAATTCAAATAACCTGTTAGATGCTAGCTCTGGGATGAGTGAGGAGTGTTCAAGCCAGGCTCGGAATAATCATCACGCTGCAGTCCAATGTGTTATTTGTAAAACATAAAATATCCATTTAGTGTGCATCCATCTGGCGTTGGTGAATAGGAGTTCTGTCCGTCTCAATCGTTGGGTTCCTTACAGCCGGGACTAGCAGCCCCCCGGAGTCCCGCCTCTGCTCCATCCAAGAACTCCTGTATTCACGCGGCCGACAAACAAATCCAAACGAGCCGCCGCTGGTCGGTGGCAGTCTTCCAGAAGACCCATTCAAGCCTTCGCCGCGAAAAAATTGTATTTTATTTCCCCCTCAAAATAGCTAATGAGCACTGTATTGGTTATGACCATATTTAGTGACTATTAGGGAAAACAGACCAAAAATTATGTTTGGGACCGAAGTAAAATAGGTTTTTAGACTCGGCTAGCTGTAGTCTCGCTAGTCCCGTGGGAAATTCAGTTGTAGCAGGAAAAAGGTAATAGCCAAATTCCTCCTGTACAGGGGACACAGTTTTCGTACCTGGCTGATGAGATCCCACTCTTTACAAGCACAGCTTCTTCCTCGGTTAGGCATTGGGTCACAACACCCCAAAACACCACCAGTTGCCGAATCCGGTGTCCTTGAAGCAGATGCTTCATCTGCCAGTTGCCCTATGTCTGTCTCGTCCTTTCCAACTCTTGTGAGGCTAGTTCGTGTCTGTATACTCGGGTTACGAATACATAAGGACACACCATCAAACTCAAAAGCCTATTCCATGTGTTCAGTTCTTCATAGATCCCAGGTACGTACTCCAAACTTCTTCCCTTGTGAAACACAACTCGATCTTCACTCTTCACACACTACGCTCCTCCAACCTGCACACTACTATTTTACCTTTTTCCTGCTACAACTGAATTCCCACAGGGACTTACGAGACTACAGCTAGCCGTCTAAAACACTATTTTACTGTACAGGACCCAAACATAATTTGGTCCGTTTCCATGTAGCATAGTCACTAATATGGTCATAAACACTTACATGCTCAAAAAAACCTTTTAGGGGAAATAAAAATACAAATTGTCGCGGCAAAGGCTTAAAGGTCTTCGGAAGAAATCCACCAGAACAGCGGGCGCCAGTGGATGTTGCGCCGCGCGTGAACCCAGGCGGGGTGAGGAAGGCAGACGCAGAGGGGGACGCCGGAATGGCATGCTAGCAGGCCAAGGGAAACCACAAACGACTGACACGGGCAAAGATCCACTCACCAACGCCAAGAGGATGAACCACAAAATGGAATTTATGTACAAATACACACGGGACTGCACGTGATGATTACCGCAGCCAGGCTGAACACACTCACTCATCCCAGAACGGCAGCTAGCCAGCGCAACAGGGGTAGTGGGAGGCAAACCACGGGCTAAGGTGCGAAAAAACGCAGCTGGTTGTCATGGAAAGGGCCCTGTCAGGGACACCGAACCTTAACACTTGCCCAGGACGTTTCGCCTTTAACTTCTCCGGGGGCAATTCCGCTGGGGCGATGTACCAGTTTCAGTTTGTTTCCGTTTATGTCTGAATGTGTGATGGCAAACATGAAAGAATTAGCTAAGTCAGTGGTATTAGTTTTTCAACGGTACCACCGTAAACAAAAAGGTGCGGGAGCATACAGAGGGAGTGGCAGTAGGAACTCCAGGTCATATTTGCAAACACTACAAACCAACATGAACTTGTGTCATTGTATGTCTAGGTTTCATAAAAAAAAATTAGCCATGCCTCAATTTTCCCTATCTTGCTCTAGGCTGCCCCGTAAAGGGGTTAACAAGGACTGCCAAACAAGCACTTATTTTAGTTAGTCAATGAAACACCGCGGCGGTATCGATTATGGCAGAAAGCGACGTGGTACTCTCTTTACGGGCCAACAACACCGTTTCGGCTCTCCTTCTTTGGGATTCTTTTGGTTCCTCACCAAAATTCGCGGACCTTGTGCCGCAGGCCCAACAGGTCCCTTATGTCTAACTGAAAGTCGATCCCCCCCTCTATCTCTTCAGGTTCCGTGTCATTCCCTGCCCTCCCCCGCGGTTTGGTGCGGCCGAAGGGAGGGCCTGCCACACCAGGTCGTCCCCCGGCGGCTCGCGAGGAGGAAACAGGGTCCTGCAGCCAACAAGCGGAAGGGGGAGCGGATGGGGGTTAGGCATCGATTCACGTCCTTGGACCAGATACAAGGTTAATCAAACCCTCGCAAATGCTCCACACGGAGGTGACATTGGCCCCTACGGGCCCACTCACCATGGACCGCTCAACAACCACGACATGAGGGTGCCCCCCCATACATTCTGACGGTGCGCCACGACCATCCCTGCCCCCCGACTTTTGGCTGGTGAGTGGTGGGCCGGGCAGCAGCTGTCTCCGCCTTCCGGTCCTCTGTGGGTACCAATGTGGGCGGCTCCGGGGCCGAAAGGGGCCTGCGCCACCCTTTGTTTGCACCTTCTTACGGGCCTCCTTTTCGTGCCATACGCCCATGAGTACCCAGGTGGGTCTCACCCACCCCCCCCCCCCCCACAACACAGGGTAGAGATGACTGGTCCTCACTGTTGACTTCCTAGCCACCGAGGGACCGGGGACATTAGGACTGACATGCCTCAGCGTTTAACAATAGAGGCCAGAGGGGCAACAAAAAGTGGCACACCCAAAGGTCCGTTACTCCCAGCCCACACAGGAACAGCAACCAGGCGGAGGAAAACGAAAAAAGGACGCAACCAAGTGAAGGACAAACAGGGGAGGGCAAACAAACCAAGGGAGGGACAAAGGAGAAGGATGAGGGGGGGAAACCAAACGTGGAAAGTAAGTTGGACGGGGGCCGAGGGCACCAGACCCAAGAAGGGGCAAAGACAGGGGAAAGAAACGGGGGTCGGCAGGTGGAAAAAGCCGGGAGGGGGACACCCAAGGCCAAAAAGCAAAACGTGAAACAGAAACACAAACGGAAAAGCAGAAGGGACAGGCGAGGAGGAAGCCAGCGACAGCAAGGGAACACAGGGGGAGAGCGCGACCAAACGATGCGCTGCCGCGCGAGCGGACGCGGGGACCAGAGCGAGCAAGCGCTGCAGGCGCCAGCACGGACGGACAGTAAACAAAAGAACCAACAGGCCGACGCCGCGAACAGGCCAAAGCGAGGAGGGCGCGTCACCGGGACACAACAGACGGAAGAAGCCGGGCGCAGGCACACAGAAAGAGGGAAAGAGAGAAAAACGCGAGGCCGCAGGGAGCAGGCAGGTACGGGCGGCGCAGCATTGCGCAGACCAGGGAAAGGGGACGGACAAGAGGAAGAGCAGCGAAACGGGAGGCGGAAGTGCCGTAAGGAAAAAACAGGAGGAAACGCAGACCGGGGAACGGCCACAAGAAGGAAGCATGGAGGGGACAGAAAGAAAAAGGGCGGCCGGAACCAGACAGCCAGAGGAGACAGACCCTAGGGGAAAAGCCCAGACAGGAAGGCAGAGAGGTGGAGGGGAACGGCCAGGGAGGGCAGGAGCCAGGAGACGAGGCAGCGAGAAAGCGGCCCACGGGCCGGGAAGGACAAGAGCCACAGCAGCACAGACCCGGAACATACCAGACGCGGCGTGGCAGCGAGGCAGGAGCGACGAGCGAACGGAGCGAGAGAACGCCAGAGCAAGGCACAGCCAAACCAGCGAGGAGGCGAACGGAAAGCGGACTACCCGGCCAAGCGCGAGGGAGGGGGACGAGAGCGACGGGAGAGGCCAAATGGCCAAGACGGGAGCGGAGCAGTCGAGCCGGAGCCAGGACAGACCAGGGCCGGGAAAACAGAACGGGGAGAGAGACAGGAGGGCCCCGGGAGGGGAAGGAGGAACAGGGAGGGAGGCGACAAGACAGAGGCAGCACAAAAACCAAAAGCGCGGAAAAGGTTGCGTGGGGCCGCAGCGTGGGGACGGAAGGCAGGAAGAGCAAGGGCCAAAAGAGTGAGGCCGCGGGGGAGCAACGGGAGAAGGCAGGGGAGGCAGACGGAGGAACAGCACGGAGCGGTGGTGGGGCGGAGGGCAAAAGAGGCTGATGTGGCAAAGGGAGAGAGGAGCGGAAACGGGCGGAGAGCGGGGGGAGACAGAGGCGGTTAGGGGCGGGGGACGGGCGCGACAAGCGTGCAGCGGAAAAAAGGGGGAGACGCGCGCGCGTCAACGGCGACCACGGAGGCTGAACACGAGCCAGGGGGGAGGCCGAAAGACGGGGGAGAGGCAGCCCACGAGGGGACAACCAGTGGAGAGGGGAAAAAAACGCCAACGGGCCGGTGAGAAAAAGAGACAGAGAGAGAGACACAGACAGAAGAGAGGAGACACGCAAGAGTGAGAGCGAGAGCGAGAGAGATAGAGAGAGAGAAGAGGGTACCACACAGAGAGATGAACACAGAGAGAGAGAGAGAGAGAGAGAGAGACGAGAGAGAGCGACGACACACATAGAGAGACACACAGAGAGAGGAGAGAGATAATGAGAGAGAGAGACACAGACACAGAGAGAGAGAGAGAGAGACACCCACACACACCACACGCACACCAAAGGAGAGAGACCAGCGCACAGATAGACACACAGAGAGAGAGAGAGAGAGAGAGAGCGAGAGATAGAGACACACCACACACACACACACCAGCAGAGAGAGAGAGACACACGAACACAGAGAGTATGGATCAGACACCACAGAGCGAGACACCAACCGAGCGAGCGACAGACGAGACAGAGAGAGCGAGAGCACACAGAGAGAACCACACAGAAAGACACGAGAGAGACCGAGAGCGACACCCAGACCCAGACGAGAGAGACACACACAGTAGCGAGACGAGGGCAGATAGAGACAGAGACAGACAGGTGAGAGCACACACAAGAGAGACAGACAGACGAGAGAGACGCGTAGAGAGACGAGACAGAGCGAGACACGCAACACACAAACGGAGATGAGACAGGACACAAGTCGAGACAGAGAGACACAGAACAGACGAACGGGACAGAATGACAGACAGACGCATAGACAGAGACGACAGGAGAAGACACAGACTGAGGCAGAGAGAGGACGACACAGACCGACAGAGAGCGTAGACATGACAGGAGACAGAACAGACGAGAAGACACAGACAGACGACAGACATGAGACAGAAACAGACGAAGAGGACGACGAGACAGGGGAGACAGACAGACGAGAAGAGACAGAGAGAAGACAGAGAGCGACCGACAGAGAGAGCGAAGAGCAGACAGGAGACAGGACGACAGACGGACACAGTGAGAGAGAGACACACAAGAGACAGCAGAGAGAGACAAACGAGAGAGCGAGACGACCACACGAGCACAGCGAGACACCGACAGACCGGATACAGACCACCAGGACACAGAGAGAGACCCACGACAGCGGAGCAGACACGAGCACAGAGAGACACAGACGAGTAGAGAGACGACAGACCAGACAGAGAGAACA
>NC_050177.1:42462945-42577945 GCF_008315115.2 Sander lucioperca
TCCACTGAGCTAGCTCTAACAGCTTGAAGTGTATAAAGTAAGATGTAAACAGTAAACAATAAGTAGCTACCCTGCATCATCTCCAGACTCCATCCAGAACTTGTAAACAAAATAAGACAATCAGTTACTAGTGTGATATGGGAGACAAGCACTGCTCTCATATGTGAATGCACCGAGCAGGGGTGTTAAAAGAGCAGCTTCCGTTAGCCTACACAGAGCAGTTGACGAGTTTTTGTGTTAGCTTCACACGCTAACGGCGAAGCTAACAGCTAATAGCGGAGCTAACAGCTAACGGCGGAGCTAAAAGCTAATAGCGGAGCTAACAGCTAACGGCGGAGCTAACAGCGAAGCAAACGGGCCTGGAGGCCATTTGTGGTCGAGGCGAGAAGGGATACAGCTACGTCAGTGTTTGGTTGTATATGGAAGGGACTAGTTTGCTTCATGTGGACTCACTGGACTGACTGACTCGACATGTAGGCGGAGCTCGGGAGCTTCCGAGCTAAGGGCAGGGCTACAGATTAGGTGTCCCTAAAGAACCGCGTGTCTAACAGTAGTTCTGCATTACATTAATTAATTTGCACGCAAGTTTTATTTATTTTTATAACGTGTATTCTCCGTGTAAATTCATGGACCGAACCGAGACGCCCGTACCGTTTCGGTTCAATACGAATACATGTACCGTTCCACCCCTAGTAAGATGTGAGCAAGGTGTGTTATCGGCTCTGTAGGTGAGTGTCAATGTGTACCTGGTAGAGGCGGATTATGTGGGGGTGCTTCAGCAACTTCATGATTTGCACCTCTCTGAAGATCTTTTTCAGGTTTTCATCGTCCAGCTGGGTTTTATCCACTATTTTTATAGCCACCTGAAGACAGAGAAAAGAAAGGGATGGAGGAAGAGTTAAGGATGAATGAGGAGAGGGACAGAGGGTGAAGTGGTGATGAGGGCGAGATTACGAAGGAAACGGTGAGGAAGGAAGAAATATGGAAGACAGAAAGAGACAGAAACAGAGAGGAGAGTGAAAGAGAGTGAGGAAACAAAACAAGAAATAATTTATGTTAAACCATGTACTTTGTTTAGCAGCTCTTGAGTGTTCAAAGCACAGACAATACCTTCACATTTATGGTATTAAATTGACACTTAAATTACAGGCTACAATTCCAGGGTATGGTCCCAGGGCCCTTGCAATACTGCAATGATAACACAATAATCACTGAAGAGCAAAGTGCCAAGAATATAACCAGCAAAAGAGCTAAGGGGTTGGCGTGAGTCAGACGGACTCAATTTAACATGACTTGGCACTGCTTATCCATTAACAAATATAGGATTGGGTACCAAAACCCGGTGCTGCCTTAACAACCGGTATCTACCAGACCGAATAGTAACGCGGATTTCGGTGCCTCATTTCGGTGCTACTGAAATGCCAGCGATGCCCTCTGATGCTCCGAAACCGACGTTAGAGGCAACAGAAGCATCACTGCATGTGACGCTAGTTAACATTACACTTGGCAGCAGGTAACGTTAGCCTACCGCTAGCTAGCAGTTGGATTAAACACGGTTAAAATGCAGACAGCTAACGTTAAATGGTGTGACTGTATATCACTGTAGAGGATTCCAACACCGAGACGTAACAGTCCGCAGCTGCCGTTCTCGAAAAAACAACACAGACAGTTCATTTGAAACTCGCCTCACCAGCCTCGTGGTGCATTCAAAGTTATTGTAAAATACCCTTTTTCCACCTAGTGGCTGTTTTTGTCATTTACCAGCAATTTACTGGTGAAATAAGTTAATGTTATAAGTTATTGTTATTACATTTTTAAATAATCACTTTGACCATATGGCCTTAGCAATAAACAAGCCGTTCTTAAATGTCGCCGACTGTCGTTTTGTGCTCCTTTTTTCTTTTTTAAATATATTAGGGCTGTCAATCGATTAAAAAAATGAATCTAATTCATTACAGACTGATTAATTAATCGAAATTAATCGCATACATAATTAACGGTGCCTGAACCGATACTTTTTAAGAAAGTAAAAAAAAGAAAAGAAAACAAAGGGTACTAAACAACAGTCGGTGACATTAAAGAACGGCTTGTTTATTGCTAAGGCCATATGGTCAAAATTAAATGATTTAATAATAATGTATAACAATAACTTATTTCACTAGTAAATTGCTGTTGAACGACAAAAACAACCACCAAGGACATTTACAATAACTTGAAATGCACCACGAAGCTGTAGTTTACCAGTTTCATTGAACGCACCGTCTGTGTTGTTTTTCCGACGGCAGCTCGGCAGCTGCAGATTGTTGAGTCACAGTCCTCTACAGTAAAATACAGTCAAACTTTACACCGTTCAGCGTTAGCTGTCAGCATTGTAACCGTGTTTAATCCAGCTACTAGCTAGCGGTAGGCTAACGTTAGCTGCTGTCGAGTATAGTGTTAACTAGCTAGCGGTAGGCTAACGTTAGCTGCTGTCGAGTATAGTGTTAACTAGCGTCACATGCAGCGGTGTTTGTGTTACCTGTATCGTCTTCAGAGCATCAGAGAGAAGAGCAGACATATCAGTGGCACCAGATTTCGGTAGCCAGGGTTGGCAGGAAGAAGATTTTTACAAGTAAATGTTCCAGTTAATGATCGAGGCAGCACATTCTCGTCTCCCTCCATTTTACAGTCCAATGGTGGCTAGAACGGCTCCGGGTCAAACGTCAATATGGAATGGATTAATCTGCGTTAATGTGCGTTATTTTTTCTCAAATTAATTAATCGAAATTAACGCGTTATTTTGACAGCCCTAAAATATATACATATTTTTTTTAAATATTTTTAAAAGTATCGGTTCAGGCACTGGCACCATTTTAAAAGTATTGTTTTAGCACCGATATCGGAAAAAACCCAACTGATACCCAACCCTAAACAAACATGCAAAGACAAGTAATAAACACAAATAATTATCTGCCACCAACTGATTTAAAAAAAACAACAACATACTACGATGAGGTACTGGCATTTCTTAAGATGATGAATGGCGAACTGAGCGTTGTCAAATATACAGTGCTTTGTCTAGATTACAGCTTGTTTGGGTAACCTGACATGAGCCATGACCTTCGACTGCGAGCGCTCTTGCATAACAGGCTGAGCCCTCTACAATGGCTCCGGCAGTGTGGACGGTGATGGTGTGTGACAGGAGCTTTGCTCTGCCACTTAGGAATGGGTAAACGCCTTTAATGACTATCAAGCAAAGCTAATGGAGCTACTCCAAAACACATCTTCATCCAAAAATAGATGAGCGAGTACAGTACAGTAAGTATGTATGTATGTATGGAAAAAATGAAAAGCATGTGTCCAGCATTAACACACACACACACACACACACAAACAGCGCCTCATCTGTTAAATTCTGTTGAGTGCCATCCTGAGCTCTCCCTTTCCTGATAACAGACACGAAGAAGGCCATCTGAAGCCCGACATGGGTAACTTCCTGTTGCAGACAGGAAAAGGGAGTGAGGGAGAGCGAAGAGGGGGCTCCTGGGAGAGCACAGAACCACATCTAACAGTGGCAATAATCCAGATCAGTGTGTGTCTTTGTGTAGCTTGCCTTTAAGGGCATTGTACAATTGCGGAAAACGTGTATCTGTAGTCTTCCCTACATGTACTAATTTACAAAGACTGTGTTTACTAGAGGTGCAACGATGAATCGATTAATCGATTAGTTGTCAACTATTAAATTAATCGCCAACTATTTTGATAATCGATTAATCGTTTGAGTCTTTTTTTTTTATAAAAAAAAAAAAAAAAGATTTCTCTGATTCCAGCTTGTTAAATGTGAATATGTTCTAGTTTCTTCTCTCCTTTGTGACAGTAAACTGAATATCTTTGAGTTTTGGACAAAACAAGACATTTGAGGACGTCCTCTTAGGCTTTGGGAAACACTGATCCACATTTTTCACCATGTTTTGACATTTTTATAGATCAAACAACTAATCGATTAATCGAGAAAATAATCAACAGATTAATCGACTATGAAAATAATCGTCAGTTGTAGCCCTAGTGTTTACCAAAGATAATTTGATTATTCAATTATGCAATTTTCGTGGATGAGCTCTTAATTTATAAATATAGCGATGCATCCTGAAGGTTTCTTTATTATTAAAATAGTGGAATGGCACCCAGCCTTAAGAAGCTTTTAGCCCACCTAATACAATTACCCTTGTATTTTTTGTATCGGCGTAGCGCTGCTGAAATCATAAAAAATTAATAAATAAAAAAAAAAAAAAAAATCAGATATTAAGACACTGAACATTATTAGCAAAAACAGAGATAAACTAGAAGGGCACTCAGAGAGCGCAGACCTCCGCCAAGGCTTGCCCTTGCTCATAATGTTAATGCAATGTGAATTTCCCCAAGTCTGGAACAGATTTTTTCTATTAATCCAACATCACATAAAAGCAGCACAAACGCCCCGCAACGTTAACAAAAGTAAAAAAAACAAAAAAGTGATTCGGGTCCGCTCCAGATTGCAATGGGTTCTTCCTTGGCCCATACTAATCGAGCCAGTAGTTTTTCCGTAATCCTGCTGACAGACAAATAACCTACAAACAGACAAACCGGACCGAAAACTTGGCGGAGGTAATTAAGTAATATTTAAACAATTCTTGCCATGTATGTGCATATATATGAGTCTGTTTGGAATGTGTAACTATATGGTTTTTCAAGCTCTAGGAATCTATTCTTGGCATTGGCAGTCATCCAGTTTTGTTGACGTAATCGCTCCGCTCTGCATCTTTTGAAGGGTAACAGGACATCTGGATCACACACACTTCCACACTTAAACAATGCCGACATCTACAGTACACGTACATGTTTCACCGAGTGCGGCTGAAATACAGGGGCACACGGACCATGGTGCATAGGAGAGACAGGTGAAGTGAAGATAACATTGTCAGTACCGGTTAACAGGCTGGGCAGTGAACAACACATGCGGATGGATTTTGTGTTTGAAATGAGTTAGGGCTGCACAATTAATCGAATTTTAATCATGATCACGATTTTGGCTTCCCACGATCAAATTCACGTGATCGAGCGATATTTAAAATGCTTCATTCCGTTCATAGAACGCTCTGTCTCAAAGTTTTTTTTTCTCCAAAGCTCCGTAAACCACTCTGATCACGTGCCTCCATGAGCCAATCAGAGTTGTTCCCTGCACCGCGCAGCTTAGTTTAGATGCAGACAGTCACAGAGGACAGAGTAACGGGAGGACAATTCCACAAAGTCGTCACAAGGTTTACCAGTTTACCAGTAAACGCAACATTTTGTCCCGTCTGTGTTGTTTTTCAGACAACAGCAGTGACCAGTGCTAGTTTGAGTCTTTAAGCTCATAGCTTTAGCGGCAGACTGTTGTACATCCCGCTGTTGGAATCCTCTACAGTGAAATACAGTCACACTACACCGTTTAGCTGTCAGCATTTTAGCCGTGTTTAATCCAATTACTACTGTAGCTAATGGTAGGCTAACGTTACCTGCTGTGTAACGTGTTATTAGTGTTTACTAGCGTGACATGCAGTGATGTTTCTGTTGCCTGTAACGTCTGTTTTGGAGCATCAGAGCGCAACGCAGACATTTAAGTGGGACCGTAATCCGCGTTGCTATTTCGTCCGGTAGATACCGGGCACCGGTGCCCTATTGGCACCGGATTTTAACACGCGCCGTTAACGTGAACAGAAAATTGCGTCGCCTGTATCTTTTCACGGCAAACGTGCATGTTTGGAAAGCGGTCGCACAACAGCTGAAATGGCATACTCCTTCATAGTATCCTTCAACAAAGGAGGAATGTAGTACAATATGGATGTATTGGCAGGAATGTAGCACAATATGGATGTGAAAGCAGTTATAATTAGTCTATTTGACAATAAAATTTGTTTTGGTTAAAATCAACAAATAATCATGATAATTAATCGTGATCAATATATTGATCAAAATAATCGTGATTATCATTTTGGCCATAATTGTGCAGCCCTAAAATGAGTGCCGTGGATCTAATTTTTGCCAATGCGAAGAGTAGTTCACGTGAATTTCGGAATACATAGCTCTAAATGGCACAATTACATTTTTCATTGGATGGATTATTACACAGTGTATCACAACGTTCCAGGTGAGTGCCAGCTTTAACGCAAGTGTACAAGAACAATGCACCTACCATATAGCCTAGAGGCTAGTAAGACTGAGATTACTGAGAGCTTATTAGGAGCTTATAATCAAACTTATGTCACAGTAACACTTAGAGGGGGCAAATGTCATTCTTCCTTCTTTTTTTTTAACCAACCAGAAGGTTGGAAGCACCTTCACATGCACACACGCAGCCCTACGATGAAAAAAACAACTTGTAAAATGCAACAAGTGCAAGCTTTGATGCTAACAGTACTACCATGTGAAAGAGAGAGAGAGAGAGAGAGAGAGTAAATGAGCTCAGAGCAGACAGGTGTTGTCGATTGGAGAAAAGGAGAAATGAACAGTAAAGTTGTGGTAGTAAATGTAAAGTAGAGGTTTCCGTTTGTCTACAAATAGCTGCAGGTCCTCAAGACCCAAGTAAAGTTCCTGTGTCTTGCTTGAAATACTATTCAACAGTAACACATACAATAGCCTCAGAAATAACTGTTAAAATAAAAATAACCACTAAAAATAAATAGAATCAAATGTCTCAAAATCAGTTTTAATAAAAACATAATACAAACCTTCAAGGTAGGATTTATTGCAGGGAGGTTGTGGTGGAATGTAACTACGTATATTTACCCAAGTACTGTACAAATTTGAGGTACTTGTACTTTACCTGAGTCGTTTCTTTTCATGCCAATTTGTACTTCTACTCCACTGCATTTCAGAGAGAAATGTACTTTCTACTCCACTACATTCATCTGAAAGCTCCAGTTACTAGTTACTTTACAAATAGGGTTGGGCGATGTCCCCTAACTTGGCAGTTGACGATGTTTACAGTAAATCATCGCGATGGTTGTTGATATCTTCACATTAATATTTTTTTCTACTTAAAAACTAAAAAAAAACTACAGCACCTACAGAAAATACTGAGCATCCACGTGTGCCAGACTGCCATTTGGCTACATTCATTTAAAATTAAACTTTGCAGTTGGTGCTAAGTGGAGCGTGTGAGCGCTGATCGCGGTTACATGTCAGTTAAACTTCTCATCTCCAATCCTATCTGTATTTGTGAGAAGTTGAAAGATAGCCAACTTTACGGCTTTATTATCGAGTTAATAGGCGTATGTGTTGTTGTGTGGGCCGCTTCCCATTTCATAAGGTTCTGAAATGCAAACATTTTTTGACTAATTTTTTTTTTAAAGGGCGTGTGCCTGCGAGCACCCACGGAGGAAAACATAAATCGGCGTCTATGACAGAAGAAGACTGACAGCTCTAATATACATATTATAATTTATTTACAAGACTGTCAAAGGGAGACGGGTATCTCTCTGCCCTGTCAGACACTGCTCTCACTCTCCTCTGCCTGCTCCGTGGACCGTGTGTGTGAGTGATAGCCCGGTCAGCGAGCTTGTTACGTTACGCCCCGCAATCACTTGTGGAGCATTATAACTTCGAAAAACCACAGGTTCCAGTTAATCTTATAATGGATGTGTGTGTTGTGTTATTTAAACAAAAGATCGGGGAACTAAACGCCTCTTGTCGGCGAGTCTCCTGATAGAGCTCCATCCAGCTCACAGCGGGTCTGTGAAGGTGGACAGCCCGACCGGCAAGCCACCGACCCCGGCAGGCACCGGCTGGCTGTCACGTCAGACTCTGGAGCTCGTGAAATCCGACACAGTCGGACCAAATTTGCAATTAGCCATTCATTTTCGTAAAACGGCCCATATTTGAGCTCTACATAGTTGATTTCTCTTATTAAAAAAGTCTCAGAAGTGAATTTAGTGATAAAATAACAGACGAACAATGTATTTAGGTGAAGAGACTAGGATCAGTGTGTGTCTGACAGGGTGGGGGGTGTGGCATCACAATGGCTCTCCATCGTGATGTCGGTCAGCCAATCACGATGGACGATATTGTCCATCGGCACAACCCTATTTACAAATTAAGATTTTTGCACACAAAACACATGTAGTTTATAAAATACGATGTTTTAATATAAATCAAACTACCCAACAATATATAGGCATACAATACAAATGATAAAAATAAATGATTAGACGATTAAACACAGAACTGTTTTGATCATTTCCAGTTTCTAAAATGTGAGCATTTTTATGCATTGAGTACTTTTACTTTTAATGCTTTAATTACAATTTACTGATAATACTAACATACTTTTGCTTAAGTAACATTTTTTACTGCAAGACTTTTTTTCTTTCTTTTTTTTTTTTTTTTACACAGTGTGGTATTAGTACTTTTACTTAAAGCCCATGTTGCAGGTTAACCACCACTGTTGATTAATGGGTACATAAAGCACTCAACATATGTATATCATTGTTAAAAATGTCACCAAATAGTGTTAAAGGCCAGTTTTTACCGTTTTAGTCACCGTCACGTTGGGGAGACGTGCCTCAGCCTAGTACTAGAACTATGGTGACTGACTGGGATGAGGAAGAGGTGGAAGAGGTGTTTTTACTGTCAGTGAATAGCACCGAGTGAAAGTCAATGTTTTCTTTATATCTAGTGACAGTGATCATGTCGTTAGTTCAGATAAGTACTGGTAATCTAGCTAGATCTAGAAATAGAAGACATCATGCTAGCTATGGGCTAACTTGCCAGTCAGTCCTACCTGTGAAATCCCCCGACGTTGTAAACACTTTTTCGATTAGATATCTCACGTTTTGATGGACCCTACTAGCTCCAGTAACAACATATTTGCCTAGTGTTTATTTATTACTTGGATGGGGATGCTGTTCGGCTTTTCACAAGTTTAGACAGCTAGCTAAAGCTACGCCGACGTTTTGCTAATGTTAGCGCAACAGCGTTAGCCTAAACGGCTAGGTAAATATTACGACTGCCTTCGTTGTTTCCTATATCTGCGTCCACGTTGTCAGCATAAGACATGTGGCGTTAGTGCTCCTTTTGTACCATAATTGTATTGAATGAAATGTTAAGCTTCGCTCCTACGAGATGGGTGGGTTTTTGTTAGCTACGTTACACACAAAGTTAACTGGCTATAGTTAGCCTGTGCTAGCGGAATTAGCTAACGTTGCGTAGCCAGCCAGCAGCTTTGGCAGTAGTTCCGGCGAGCTAACCACGACAGCTAACACATCCACAAGCGTCTCTATTTCAAACATCACTGCAGATTGACTGCTTTTAGCAGGAGAGGTTGATTGTGGGCGACAATACTGTCGTGGTTAGCTTACCGAAATTACTGCCGATTGCCGAAGTTGCTGGCTGGTTACGTAACGTTAGCTAATTCCGCTAGCATACAGGCTAACTATAGCCAGTTAGCTTTGTATGTAGCTAACAAAAACCCACCCATCTCGTAGGAGCGAAGCTTAACATTTCATTCAATAAAATGATGGTACAAAAGGAGCACTAACGCAACATGTCTTATGTTGACAACGTGGACGCAGATATAGGAAACTCCGAAGGCAGTCGTAATATTTACCTAGCTAGCAGTCTAGGCTAACGCTGTTGCGCTAACGTTAGCAAACGTCAGCGTAGCTAGCTGTCTAAACTTGTGAAAAGCCGAACAGCATCCCCGTTAGGGTGCATCAAATTTGAATGGGAAATTTTAATTTCAAAATATCAATTTGGCTGGCATTGCATTTTGTTCCAATTAACATAAAAATGACTTTTGCAAAGTTTTGAGGAATTCCATTGAGATTTAGGGGTGCCACCTAACACATGAACTTTGGCGAAATTTCGAAAGATTTTTAGTCTAATTGCCAAAAGGTTGACCTGGAAACGTTGAGTACAGTGAACGTTTATATAGTAACATGTTCTATAGGGTTATCAAAGTAAAAGTTGTTTGTTTGCCCTTTGGGCAACTTGGACGTTTCTCAGAATTCAACTTTCAAGATTCTCCATTCATTTGTCCTATAGACAAAATGAATGGAGGTCAATGGGACATGTTCACGTGGCCTTACCCTGAATTTTGTGCAGCAGTGATGGATGTCGGACACATAAAGTTTAAATGACTTTATTGTTAAACACAAGGGGCGATACTGACACACTTAAAAGAACAAACCCTCTCTAGTGGCTAACTCACTGGCAACTAACAGGGCCTAGTGGTAAGAGCTGACACTAACTAAACTTGGTTGGCTAAGGATGTCATGTGGAATGAAGACGTTTGTTCCAGTCTTCTTATGCTTGTGGGATGGTTCGCCCTCAGATGGTGGATAGACTGTGTTAGTATCCTCCTCTGACTCCTCATCACTCTCCGACTCCAAGCTGGACATTGCCGTCATCTCCTCCAGCTCCTTTTCACAGTGGGACAGCCTGGATGCTGCGGCAGCTTGACGCTCCTCTCGCCGCCTCACCTTGAGCTGCAGCTTTTTGTCCAATACACCAAATGTGGCCACTCTCTCAGTCTTCATGCTGGCCAAGAAAGCTAGGTCTTCTGGGTTATCAATCAGCTTTTCAACATTTGGAGGCCACAGCGGAAATGTGGCATCAAGTCTGCACTCCATTTTCTCCAATTGTTTCGCTGTAGTCTCACTGGAGCGCTTGGCCTAGGAGATAAACCGCAGCTTGTTGTTAGCATTGACTAAGTCTACCATCTTGTGGCACGCACGCTTGTCGCTCACCATTGGGATGTTGGCTTTCTTGTAAAATGGCGTCACCTGTTCCAGGACAACCTTGGCTGCCTCGAACTGCGACAATGCTCCATTTGCACCAGGTTTCTTGGCAAGCATGCAGCGTATTATTACTCTCTAATCTGACGACCAGTTGGCAGTTTGGTGCCATGATGATGATGATGCCATCCTCACTGGTGATGCTGGGGCCCAGACCAAAGACCAGGCTGCGACTACTAGTCTGGCAGGGACCAGTTGGTGAGGGCAGCATCTTAGGAGAGCTGGATCCTGGGGTGGGTTGTGTTGTGCAGTGCCTGAGAATGAAAAGGATACAAACTCAAGGATAGTGTTTAAAATCATATTTTACCATACTTAATATCACTCAATTATGATAAACCATTCTTGCATAAGCCTCAAATTTTAGCTGTACATAGTCTAACTTCATCATAACTGTACATAGTCTAAGTTACATCACTACCAGAGTAGCTAGCTGTGCCTGCAAATATACTTGTATTTAAAATGTTAATTTACTGTAACAACTGCAATGCTACTCTCAATAAACATGAGACATCTATACTCTGAATGACATTGTCCACTCTAGAATACTGTTGATGTTAAGCTTAATAGCTTAGCTAACATAGATAGCTAACTGTGGTTAGCAAACTGTTGCTAGCTAACGTTAGCTAGATGTAATGAGCACCAAATACCTATAAATATGACTTACATGACTTATGATAAATAAGTATACAAAGACACAACTACAGATATGATAGTAATATGTAATAATACATACCCAACACAGAAAGATCACCTCAAACAGAAAGATCACCTCAGTTTTCTTGAGCTGTAGTATTGTTTACCTCAGATCTCCATGGCGACCATTGAGCACTGTTAACCACTTTATCCAACAAAAACAGATGTGCGGTGGCACCCCTAAATCATCATGTACTGGAAAAATATTTTGCATGTGTTGTTTTTACATATATTGAAACACTTTTAGCACCCAGCCATATCAAAATTCAAGAATTGTGTTTTTTGATGCACCCTAATCCCCGTCCAAGCTGTGTTTCACTTTCCCTCCAATATTATTATACACATAATAAAGACACATGGACTCGGTCGAGACCAAAAGTCATATTTTGCAACACTAGCGGCATAGACCGAGCCCATAAACAGTGAACACAGATGGGGCTTTCGCATAGACTGTATATAAATACTGTAGGCTATATATAAGCTTTCGTCTGTCGTCTCCCCAACGTGACGTAATGCAATGTATTGTGGGGGAAAAGAGAATCATTGCAAACTGCTGTAAAATAGTACTACTTTTTCGTATTTTATTCCGTTTTGTGATATCCATTGTATTTGATGTTGTTGGGTAACAGTTTAAATGTTTATTACCAACAAGCAAATTGCACAAATTCATTAGAAAATAAACCCTGCAACATGGGCTTTTAAGTGCTCATATTATGCTTTTTGGCTTTTTCCCTTTCCTTTATTGTGTGTTGTGTTTATCTTTTTGTGCATGTTATAGGTTTACAAAGTGAAAAAGCCCAAAGTCCACCCCAAAGGGACTTACTATTTTCCAGAAAAAACACTGTTCACAAACTGCTCCAAACAGCTCTATTGTAGTCCAGCCTTTACTTCCGTGACGAACGCTCATCACTTTTTAACACACGTTATAATGCTCGCCTAGCTGCTAGCGTGGCACGCCCTCATCCTCTGCAACTGACTAGCTAGCAGTGCTTACCTAGGTACTGCGCATGTGCGATTCCCAACAAAGATGGAACAGAAGTGAGATGTCTCACTCTGTAGCTAAAACAGAGAGCTCAACACACAGGGTGAAAAGAGGAGCTGCAGCAATGTGCAGTACAACAAAAATATGGTGTTTTTTTTTTTTTAAATAAAACCACATAACCCTATTCCGGTACAACCTCTAAATACAATTATGAACCTGAAATGAGCATAATATGAGCACTTTACGTAAAAGATCTGAATACTTTTTCCACCACTGGCTGTTGTATTAGACTTCACTAGTTTTACCTACGTGTACCTAATAAACCGACAACTTGATGTAGACTAAACAATCAAAATATCAGAAATTGACAGATTATTACTACGATGAAAAAATGTATCACAGAGTTGCATGCATTGTCATTTCTTCATTATACAGGACTAAATTGTTAACACAAATGCTGTAAGGTGTAATATTATACAGTATTAAAAGATTGTATATATGATGTTCACTAGCCTTCACAGCATTCTTTAGGTTTCTCTGATATTAACTTTGAAAACATCCCTCCATGACTCACCTAATGAGGCTAATCCTAAACAGAGAATTAGGTCTATGGTGTAACGTCTACAGAGGGAAGCTGAGGCAAGTGCATCTTGCATGCTCATCTGTCTCTCACACAGCCACGTGGTGATACTATGCATGAGGTCAACCTTCAACAGGTGACACAGATTACAACACCCACAGAAGGTGTAATGCTCAGGCTTAACCTACTCAGCATGGAGTTGGGTTCAAAGCACACAAAGCACACAATGCACGCACGCCATCGACAATCTCCTGTCGTGTACTACATGTGTGAGAAGTAAACTCCAGATTATGTCAGGACCTGATTCCTCAGACATTATCCGGAGTTCATATGTAAAAACAGCTATGGCATAATGGCTATCTGTAAAACTAGTCTTTAAAATAGATAACTAGAAGCTGCTTGATATGAAGCTTAAACTGTGGCATGTGCCACACACACACACACTTTCAGAGATGTTGTGTGTTATGCACTTGTGTGAGAGTTTGTGTGTCAGGCTGAAAGCACAAGATTGGGTATACCCTACAGTGCGGAAAAACTGGACATCACACATTACTCTGCCCTTTGCATAGGGTTGGGTACCGAAACCCGGTTCCACTATGAATCCGGTTCCTACGCAAATGATAGTATTCAGACCGGATTAGAACGCAAATTTCTGTTCCAACTGAAATATTTTCCCTCTGTCGCTCCGACTCTTTTTTCTTTCTCCCCTTTCTGCCGAGTGGCGCACGTGCCTGCTCGCAGTGTGAAGCGCGTGTCCGCGCTATTCTCGGACATGCACTCACAGTGGGACAGCCTCCCCAAATTGTCTGCCCTTTCAAACTCATACCTGTGTGTACAGGCCTCTTGGACATCACCTGAGAGAGTTTTCTCCTGTGCAGGACATGCCATAAGTCAGGAGAGGTGTGCTTATTGCCAGAGAAGGCAAATATGGTAATTTTTCCGCAAAAGAACTGCTAAAGTTTGAAGCTGGTTTGCATACCAACTCAACATTTATTTTGTTGTTACTTGTTAATAGTGTAACTGTTATTTGTTAAATTATTGTAGTTATGCGTTAGGTGACTTGCTTATTATATATTTAAGTACTTTAAAACGTTAATATATTGTTAAATTTAAATAATTTTAAATAATTAAAAAAACTCCATAAAAGAGCTTTTCTTTGATGTCATTTTTCAGTTTTTCAAGAATCGGTTTAGGAATCGGAATCGTTTTGAAATTACCGGTTCGGCATCGGAATCGTAAAAATTCAAACGGTACCCAACCCTGCCTTTGCAGGGTTTTTTTCTACTTGCAAAGCCCACACTTTATGGCGAGTACATTCGGAGGGATATAAAGACCTGAACATAACCTGTATTTGGCAACTACTTGTATTAGTGCCATCACCACAACCAGAACTCGATTACAATTTATTATCAAAGCAAACTAACACACTCAATATGGTACTGTAGAGCTATAGCAAGAACAATATTTAAGAAAAAAACTATATTTCTCGATGTCAATTAGGGGGTAGAAGCAGGAATTGGAATTATAAAAAACCCAAACTGCAGTCACTGCATGACACATGACAGTTGAGCTGCAACGATTAGTTGATTAATTGATTGGTCGGTTAAAAGGATATTAATGGGCAAATATTTTGATAATCAATGGTCATTTTTAATGCAAAAATGCCAAATATTCTTGGTTCTTGCCCACAAATGTGAAGATTTGCTGCTTTTCTTTGTCAGGTATATAGTAAATGAAATATATTTGAGGTTTCGAATTGAAAGTTAAAATCAAGACATATTTGAAGACACCACTTCGGGCTGTAGAAAATTGTAATTTTTTTTCACTACTTTTTAATATGTCATCGACTTATTATTTGACAAAAAGAATTACCTTTAATCAAGCATTAATCAATTAATGAAAATACAAATTTGAATTAGAATTTTCCTCCCTGGTCCACAGTAGGGGTGGGTGATATAACTACGTATATGTAGCATGAGACAATAGACATGTGTCTACTATCAGACATTATGTCATTCCATTCATTAACATTTTAGCTATCCCTCTTAATATCTTTGGAAATTAAGATTTTTGGATTTAAAAGGACTACCTACCTAAACAAGCATGTCGGGTTATTTAATCAATTAACAATTTCAATTGATTTTCCAGAACATGCTATATCACAATACATACAGTGAAGAAAATAAGTATTTGAACACCCTGCTATTTTGCAAGTTCTCCCTCTTAGAAATCATGGAGGGGTCTGAAATTGTCATCGTAGGTGCATGTCCACTGTGAGAGACATAATCTAAAAAAAATAAATCCAGAAATCACAATATATGATTTTTTAACTATTTATTTGTATGATACAGCTGCTACTTATTTGCAGCTGTATCATACAAATAAATAGTTAAAAAATCATATATTGTGATTTCTGGATTTTTTTTTTTTAGATTATGTCTCTCACAGTGGACATGCACCTACGATGACAATTTCAGACCCCTCCATGATTTCTAAGTGGGAGAAGCATGCATCGAGATCTTAAAAACCACATTCGGAGGTAGTTTGAGCAGCACATGTCCACATTCTAATAGCAGTGAGAATGGGAATGTGTCCTGGGCCACATTAAGGACTGCCTACTCAACTGTGAGTGGAACTACGCAATTGTTTAAAAGTATTTCTCATGTCACAGAAACCACCAAAGATAAACTGAAACACAATTAAAGTGCCCCCGTTATTTTGAAGCGGCAAAATCAGGAAACGTGCAAATCAATACAAACGTACTGAGAGCTGAACTTTCTCTCCTGCAGAGGACCCGCAGCCCGTCATAGACACCCTTGTGGGCACACAGACAGACTGGACAGCGCTTTTTCAAGTCATTGCACGTTTCTAATGTATAATTTATCTGAGAGTAACAACTGACATTTATAAACACGTTCACACACAAACTGCCTACATGCAAACTGAAATGATGTACATGTGCGGGGAAGTGAGATCCGATCATAAGTGGTCACTCAGGACGCATTTGGAGACACATTCTACAGACAGGTGAAAACACATGCACTTAGAGCTGTCCACTTGTGATCTGATTACTCAGGACAGATGTTAAAACCAGGTCAGAACAGCCTCTAAGAATGCAGCAGAATGATTAAAGGGCAGAAAGATAAGTCAAGCAGAAACACAGCATTTGTCATATTATTCACCCAAATCAAATCACATTTGAGTGTGCATGTGTCTGAAACAGAGAGGGGATGATGTATGTTAGAGAGCTTTGAGTGTGTGTGTGTGTGTGTGTGTTTGTGTCTGTGTCTGAGGGAGTGAGTGAAATTGTTACACAGTACATTAGGCCTGTTACCCAACGCTTACTTCCTGCCTTCCCCCTTCCTCCTGCTCATCCTCTTGCCTAAAAAACACTCAAGAGGAAAGGGGAGAAGACAGCAAAAGGAGGAAAGAAGATGCCTGCTTCCCCACAGACAGACAAGTCAGGACATGCTGCACATTGCCATCTCCTACCAATCTCACACATCTTGCTGTGGGCACAACAAGACAGAGGGCTTTTCAAAGTGTTTCTTTACTTGATCCTTAGACGGGTCATACAAGAGCACTGACTATACCTCCTTAGTAAAGCTATTACACACAAGTATGCACATATTAGAAACAGACATTGGCAGTTGTGCACTATCAGTGGCTTATCAAACATGCCAAACACTCAAAGGTTGTGTTAAAATATCCACTCAAATATGATACATTGCTAGAATACAGGTAGGGCTGCACGATATGACCTGAAATACGATTACATGATTAATTGCACATTTTACCTCGATAACGATAAATGAACGATAATTTCATTTTTTTGTGATTCGACGACAGACACTGCGTTTAATGTTTTTTGTATAAAGTAAAAAAAAAAAAAAAAAAAAAAAAAAAAAGTCTTTTGCATGACAAAAAAAATGTAAATACGCTATACAATCTATTTCTTAACTGCTAATTAACTTGTTAGTCCTAACTTTGACCAGCAAGTTGCGTTTTAAGCTCCTCTTTCTTCTGCTTGTGGAGAGCTACGTGACACATGAAACTATATTGATGAGGACCGGCGAGTTAAATCGGCCGTCCGAGAGTATAGCAGGCAGACACACAGCTGATAACATGCAGGTGGAGGCGCTGGAGACAGGCTTGTGTCAGTCCCGCAACCGGCTTCAGGAAAGTGGCTGCATGTGTCCGACACTGACCAAAACATCAACAGCCTACAGCTGTCCGCGGACACGGAGTGTGGAAAGTGTGTCAGAGCCTCCCAGACGGGTGAACTGAGACTCCGTTTCCTGCTTGTCAGTCAACGGTTAATGATGGGTTAACATTTAATTTCATTGTGCTTTCATTTGGAAGGCTGGCTGCCAAAAAACGGCACTTACTAGCTAATTAATTAGCCTGAGTTAAACGCTAGCTATCAGTAAACAGAAGGTAGTGGCTGGTGGTTGGTGTGCGCGCCAGTGTTTGTCTGTGTGTGTGTTGGCCCGCCTCCGCATTTGGCGACTGGCGAGTGTTAATTTCGGACCCTGCACACGCGGTAGAAGGTTTTTAAGGATATAGTTGGCCTATCAACAGATATTAATTATCAAAATGATCGAACTGAAGACAAAAAGCAGCATATTTTGTGGAGATTACTAAAGCAATTACATGACTGACAGAACATCCTTAAATCCCTTTATTGATGTAGTCTATGACAGACGAATGGAACCACATTTCTGATTACTGCTTAATATAGACCCAGATGAGTGTTTTTGTTGTTTCGTATTATTATGAAATTATACTTTGTATTTTTTTTTTTATTAGCAATTGATCAGATTAAATATGGAATCTTTAGATATAACTTCAGGTTCTTATAATTATTAATCTGTAGTGAAAGAACAGTGTTTTCTGCCATGCAGCTGAGTATTCGCTGCAAAGGGAAATCTGCAACACTCCGAGTGTCATCATCACTGACTATGAGCACTGACCACTTACCTAAAGGCCATCCAAGACCAAATAGGTTATATTATACCTGACTAGTAGCGGCTTCTTAAGTTTATAGAACCAGAATATTGATTAAGCATTTCATTGACTTGATCAATTAATTGTACATAGAAAAAATGTTTACATTCAATGGCTGATAGTGGCCTAGAAAGGATGTGCAAATATGCCATCTGTTATGGAATGTGGCCAAGATGTGAAATAGCATCTCAGTAAAGTGCATTAAAGAACAAGGCCTGATTAATAGCCTTTTAAATTATGGTATGAGGCGATCAGATCCATAACTCTGGTCAACAGGAAAATAGTTATTTCAACAACTTGGAGGCACTGATAACTTAGTCAAACGGTGCTGTCACTACTATCTAAGTGATTTAAAAGCAACCTGTTTTTTTGCAGATTGTCACGTTACTGAGAATACAGCTGTTAGAAGGTAATATATGAAGTAGAAGCTAACTCTGACAGCTGTAGGGCAGCTAACATTAACTTTAGCTTTCTCCATGAAGCTCCCAGCTAAGCTCCTAAACTCTCAACGCAGCTAGGAAACCAGAACGAGGTAACTATTGATAACAAACATTTTGGCTCGGTGGATGTTGATATTAAAGTCATTCCCATCCTTCTTCCGATTTCCAGCCGCAGCCTGTCACTCCCCCCTGTACTAACGTTACTTGGTACGTAGCGTTAGCTCACAATGCCTTGTGTTTCTCACTCCCATAACTTATTGTTCATCAGATGTGACATGAGAAGAGGGAGATTAGCTAACGTTAGCCTTATTCTTATTTATATATATATATATATAAAAATCACATTCAAATAGTAATTTCAGCATTCTAATAGTATTGATTTTTTTACTATTCAAATTATATTTGACTTTCGGAATTCGTTCCAACAGCCCTAGTTTATAGTTCATTTAGTGTAACCCAGAGCTTATAGAGAATGTCTGTCCTTGTTGAAAGGTCATGACCAGCAATAAAGTTCATGGAGAGAGTGCACAATGAAATCAACATGTATCAAGAGAGCAGCAAAGTGTGGCCCAACTGCCTCTAGCATAGCCTTTGTGTGAGTGTATCAAAACTCTTGTTTTGACTTCCACTTCACTAGCTGGCCTTTGTTTAGACAAAATGAACTTTCACTTTTACAACATCCAGGTGCAGCAGACTAGCTATCTGCCATCAAAGGTTTGTGTGTGACTGTCTCTGTGTTAGCAAGCATTATAGACCAACAGCCTCCATTCTACAAAAATTTACAAAATACATGCTAGAAATGACAGTGTGTATCGGGGAAACAAAGTTTAAACAAATTGCCTGTTGAATGTTTTAGGTTTAACAAAACAACAGAGAGCAAATGAGGCATAGAAAGGGACCATCCCTTTCCCTTCTAAGCTACCAAGTATAAATAACCAGGTCTGCTTCTGTGTGACTGCACTGCAGGATATCATCCTCATCATCATGTGATATTCTATGTACTCCTGACAGTAGAATAAGCCATTATAAACCTATATAAAGGCCCATTATTGTTATTTATTTAAATGTATTTTAAGAAGTTTGATTACATTATATTTTCGATTTGAATGCACAATTGTTTTTTAAATAACAAATAAATAAGAATTCAATTACATTACATCTATGTTATTTTGTCTTAGTTAGGAAAGTAATGTTTAGTTAGGAAAGTCTGGTGCCTTTAGTCTCTTTCACATGGTGGAAGGAAGGTTTAAGGTGCAAAAGGTATACAGTTTATTATTTATTCAACAACAGTATCAAATCGGGTATCGACAGATACACAAAGCCCTGGCATCGGTATCGGGACTGAAAAAGTCGGATCGGTGCATGATACCCACAACTAAACAGCTAGTTAGCCAACGTTAGCTTGCTACTTCCACCCACCCAACAGGGCTTCATGCCACACAGAAAATGAGCCTGACACTCTGGCGATAGCAATGTGCTTTCCTACAATGTGACAAGGGGGAGTGAATGAAACATTAAGTTGTTACATTTTACTAATGTAGAGGCCGGTGGTTCGTCTAGCACCAACCACGGTTCAGAGAGAGGTCTAACGTTACGGTCTTTCTATTAAATTTCCTAGCAGAACATTAGTTTATTAACGTTAGTTTATTTTGTAATGTGTCGGTATATGTCGATCTTTTAAAAAGACATGTTTATGTTAAAATAAATACACCTACACAAGTAGTTATGCATCTCGTTGTACGTTTGCCATCTTATGGACATAATGTGCAAAAACAGATATTCCAATCGTTCGAACCCATGTATTTTTTAGAGGGAACATTCAAACGTCATTTTTGGCCAGTTTTGACAGCTCTATGTGTATTGGATTGATCATATGACATGAAAAATGAGAAGAGCCTTCTGTGTGCGCTCTCACAGTTGATTGTTTGCTTTCTTCACGTTTTCAAGCTGTTCAGCTGACGCCGACAAAAAAGGCAGACGAAAGCCGGCGGTCGCTCACCGCCGGCCCAACTTGGACCAACGAGCGACAGTGTCCTTGGTGTGTCAGGGCTCAATCTCTCACTATAATGTTGCTACTGTCTTTGTTTTGCTCTTATAACAGATTGAAGTTGACTCAGTGTTTCCCCTATGTTGATATTACCGCGGCGGCCCGCCACGGTAAAATTTCTGCTGCCACGGTATCAGAAATAGGGCAGACGCACAACAGGGTTTCCGCTATGAACACCGCGCACCGTCGCTCCTTCAGCTGTTTATGAAAAGTCATAAAGTCGTAATCACACGACTCTGCAGAGCTGTGTGCTCTACTGAACTCAAGCAATTGAAGCGAACTGTCATCCGCTCTCTCTCCCCTTAGGGTGAGCAACTGGAACAGTGACAGGATGTCATCACTCGCGAAGTCATGGCAACCAAATAAACAACAGGGCGAGTACTACTTGTCACCAAGGGGGTAAGCTTCGCTTCAGAGCTCGAATCTCCTATGGCGCCATTTTGATGCTACAAAGCGATCACCCCCCGTTAGCATTCCATTGACTGCCATTCATTTTGGCGTCACTTTGACAGCGAATAACTTTACATCTGAAGCGTTTAAAGACTTTATTTGTCCATTGTTTATTTCTAAAGAAACACGACAATGTATAAAAGGCTCCATTACCTTGTACCTCACGTTATGGCTTTGTAGCAGACGTTTTTGTAAAAATAGGCTAACGACTGTGTCATAACCATGCGACTTACTGTCGCATAGAAGAGGAATTACCGTATAGTACAGGAGAAGCGCGCAGGCAGTTTAGACTTACATTAGCTGTTTAAGTTTAATTACTAATGTTAACTATCATTTTAGTGATCAATAATTAGCCTGTGTCCATGTTATCTCCTTACATATACCTACACTCTCCTTCTCTGCAAGATTGGGAATGATTGAGATTTCTCTTGGCACAGCTACCAGAAGACTTACAACTTTCAGACAGGTTGCTCACGTCACATTTACGTCGTCTCTCTCAGTTGGAGGCTGCGCAGTAACGCTCAGCGCTCACCGGAAAAGTGCTTCTAAAGGCCCTCACTGGTCTCTGTCCAGAGAAACGGGATCTGTTGGTCCATTCTTATATACAGTCTATGCTTGTCACTCAATCTTAGGCAAAGTGACAAAGAGTGACATGAAATCCGCACTCACGTGGGTCCCGTGAAATATGACAGCTACAGTTTATTGGAAAATAGCATTGTGGACACTGAATTTGATGAATTTACTCGTTACGCTGTATTCCTCCGACACTGCTGTATTAACGTTACTGTTTTAAAAACGTTTTCCAGGTTAGTGGGGGTGCATACCGCTCAAAACCAACATGACAAAACGTAGCTAGTAATGTTCACTCAGCGTTTTGTTTTGTTATTAAACTATGTGTAAAATGAGTGGTGACGTTAAATCACCCTACGGTACCGTCTATATGCTGGGTGGTTTCAAAGTAACGGTCGGTAGCTAACATTAGCAGATAAGCCCGTACTTTTAAGCGTTCAACACCTGCAGCAACAAAGCAGTCGCTTCATCTCTCGCTTTCTCTTTTTCTGTGAAATACAGCTGCCTTCAGGTACGGTTGGAAATGTTGGTATCCCCGGCCGCCACTGCCGCCAAAGCTTCGAATAGTCGCTGTTGAAAAGCACCGAAGCTCAAAAGATGGTATTCGGTACAGCCCTAATTTCAACAAGGGTATATAGGTAAAACTGCACACTCAGCTGCCTTGACACACATTTTTTGTGCCATTAGACTTAAAGGCTCTTCCTCAGGTAAAAAAAAAATATTTTTATATATATATATATATATATATATATATTGCAGGAGCTGTCTGTAAACGTAGGCCATATTTGTTGTGCGTGCTCTGTGCATCCATCATAAGGGATGTGCACACTCATCTTAATAGTCATATCATCAGGAGGAACGCTTCTCATGTCACCATAAAGCACATAGGGTCCTGATTGAAAGCCAACAGACTGGAAATCAAGTGTCTTTTAGCAGAAGTCTTACTGATGCTGCTGTTGTCAAATGCAACCAGGGCTTTGTGATTTATTTGTTTTGGCCCTTTTTGTTCTTACACTACCATGCAAGCCAAGAAGACATAGCCAGCATACTGTAACTGGAGTGACAACAGATGGCTCACAGGCAAATACAGCCATGAAACATTAAGGCACCTGATCCAATAGGTCAGCAGAAAAGAAAAACCCTACTTGGAATATTCGAGCGAGCCCTTCCACTTGTAATGCCCCAACTTTTTTAATGCCTTTTTTTAAAAGCCTGGGTACAATGTGTCATGATCAGAGTTATAGATTTGAAGGACATGACTCATCAAAAAACAATGTTTTGCATTAATATATTTTGTTAATAATAGTGTCTGCAAGTTAGTGTGTCAATCATCCAGTATACTGCTAACTGGCGCGCACCCTATGCAAAAGCATCTACGTACACTTAGTGTGTGGTGGCAGTTTTTAAACCACTAATTTTGTCATGTCACTGTTTTCTTGTCCGGTATGTTTCATAAAATGTCACCTAGCTATAAAATGTGATATCTAAATACCCAAAACCTGGTGCACAAAGCTGGAATAGAGTTTTTATAAACTGGTATAGTTACACTACGACAAAATTGTTGTATTGTAAATACGTAAGAAACTTTCTAACGCGAAATGATGAAAGCAAAGTTAAATTAAAAAGCTATAGTTGCTCTCTGCATGTGCCAAACAGTTTTGAGTGGTACTTTTACGTTGAATTTCACAAACCGCTATAATACGTTACTTCGACAACCTATCCTTACGCCTAATAACTTTGGAAGTTTGTTGTTAATTTAAAGTTATCCAGCAGGGTGCTGCAAACTTGTTACCTTGTTGTTGGTATGTCTTAAAGATATCTGCATCTAGCCGAACAGCTAATTAGCTAGTAAGCTAACGTTAAGCTATCTTCTAGTTGGAACATTCTGTGTCTCCTCTTTTTCATCTTCGCATATACCCTTCTCTCCGTCCTCTGCGCTTTGTCACACATTAACCTCAGGCCTTTATATCGTTCCTCAAAACAATACTAGCTAATATATGTGAAAACAGATGTATCTTGTATCCAGTAGTTAACGTTAGAGGTGATGCCCCGTCTTGAATGGACCCCCACCAACACCAAGCAGCGGTGTCACCAAAGCGGGCTGGCCGTTGTGCCTTAAGAGCCTGAAGGCCCCAGCGTCATCCCGCCGTACATGGTTGAAAAGGCTTGAAATAAAACAATGACAAGTTGTTATTGTTCACTTCTAACGCTCGGACATCACTCGTCTTACCTTTGCTTTGGTAATGATGTGTGTGGCTAGTTTAACAACCGCGAAATTTCCCTTGCCGATAGTCCGCTCGATTTCGTAGTGGCCCACTCGGGCTGGGGGGGGCCTGGTGACCGAAGTGTGGCCAGGATTGGTGATGCACCCAGCGGCCGTGCTGGTACGACTGGAGTGAGTGATCCCCGAGGATGGCTGGGCTCGGTTCTGGGAGCCCATGCCTGCGTGGGTCGGTCGGGCAGAGTGCGTAATCCCGGCCGCAGCGGACCCAGCAGCACCTCCGCTTGACACGGCCGCCATCTTCTCGCCTCTCTGCGGGAACAACAAGCAGCCTTGCGCAGCGCGCATCACGGGCACGCCCCCGCCCTGCGTCATTTTACGTGGAACGCTCCTCCGCAGCGCCCTCTCTAGGTTGTAACCATGGTAACGATCAGCGTAACAAATGACTTCATCCACAGAAACGTATTTTGGTTGCCTTGGCGACAAAGACGTGCGCATTATCACTCTGGTTCCCATGATTCAGTAATTCTTTGCAAACTGCTGCACTATGTATGATCAGACGCCAAGGAAACTAGAAAGAATATTTCTAGTTTCCTTGACTTGCCCATATAAATTATGGAAAGACAGATAGATAGATAGATAGATAGATAGATAGATAGATAGATAGATAGATTAGAAAATATACTAAATTGGCCTCATGTAGCCCACCTATTTTAATAGCTTACATGTAATTAATTTATTTAAAATAAATATTGTAAAAGAAAATAGTTTTTTTAATAGCTTCCATATATTGTGACCCAGTGACTCCAACTACCAATACCAGAAAGTATTAGCCTACTACACTGGAGAAATAGGACACACCTCTTCTTTTTAAATTTCAGTGCTTTTTCAATTTTAGTATGTGGGGGAAATGCAATTGCTCTCTGTTACTCTATTCTTCTATAGCCCTCACCAGGTTGTAGACAGCACCACTCTATGGTAGAGAGGAGTTCTGTGTCCTAAACTGGATTAGCAGCTGAGCAAAGCAGGCAGCTGCCTCAGTGACCCAAATAGAAGTTCCCCATACAATTTTTTAAAGGTAATTTGATCAACTTACATTTTGTTTTGGTATATGCACTTTTAAATAAGATTAATTATGTCCCTAAAGGCAGGCCCTGCATTCCCTAAACCCAAGGCCCTGGTTTATTTTGAGGAAACATGGTTGATACTCTTAAATAAATTTGTGTTTAAGCAGACCCATTGGCACACAAAACCTGGAGTCAGGAAGTGCTCAAAGTTACAGAACTTACCTAGCATAGGAGTTGGTTTGCCATTTGTAGTCTGCTGTTCTGTACTTGAAGACTAACTGGAGGCAGAGTCGAAAGGAGGACCAATGTTGCCCAGCAGCTAATTTTGACAAAATATGACAAACACACACAAAGAGATTATGAATATGACATTTTACAAAAATTAAAATAGTTGTATGATATAGCATGTTTGTATTTTCAAAATATATTTTAGTCAAGATACAGCATTACATCAAACATATATAGCCTATTAATTTCCACTTTCATGTGTTTTTCTTTTTGAAAGTTGGCTACATCAATCCACACAAGAATATACAGTGAAAAAAATAGATGGGAAATACTCTCTTTCTCTAGTCCACATAAATCACACTTAATCAATATTCAGTTTAAATCTTTCTAACACAAGTTTTACAGGGTAAATTATAATTAATATCTTGACACTTCCTTAAGCTTGTTATTGATACCACACACTGACAACACACACACTCACACTATATTATTACTTCATTATTATTCATGTTGAGGCTGATATCCATCAGTTATGTTCTTGTTGATGATGTTAAGTTGTTGCTTTTGCACTAATGTTAACATAATGTTTTGTTTGCATCTTAAACTGTACTTTTCCTTATATCTGCTTTAACTAGGCATATGATATGTCCTATGGTCATACTAATAAAGCCTTTTTGAATTATACAGTGTTTATCACAAATTTCCCATGGTTTATCCGAGTGATTATCATTAAATAAGAAAGACCAAAACATGTAGATGAAGGGGCCTGTACTGATAGTAGTAGAGGCATAGATATAAAACATATATATATATATATATATATATATATATATATATATATATATAAGTAGAGGACTCTATGGAGGGCATAGACATGACGTCACACTCTGTTTGTTTACTGTCTGAGCGTGGAGGGGGCGCTAATGTCACAGATTTCTCACACTATAAACACGCTCAATCTCTTCACCCTCTGCACGAGATATAGCTACTTGCATAATGCCGCGGCACCGCTACAGGCCGTGACAACCGATCACATTGGACAGACTGGAAAAAAACATTTGGTGCTGTTTTGTTTTTGACACTGTCTGCGTAGCTGGAACCGAACTCCTATATCAAAACATGGAGCTGCCTTAGCAGCGTTGACCAACAATGCTAACGTTACAGCGCAGCTAGCGTACCAGGTTTTCAGATGAAGAGGAATTGAGTATCGTTGTCTTGAAACTTTTTGTCTCGACACTTTTATTTGTTGCATAACCTTAGCTGGCAGCTTCGAGTTTGTCGCGGATGTCAATACGACCAGGAGCAAATCTTTAGCTAATGTAAACACCTCGCTGTCTCTTTAGCTTGTCAGTTAGCAGCTGTTGTTATTGTTGGTTATTGCTGGAAGGGGAACAGTTAAGCTAGCCATCTTACGAGTAATTGTTGCTGAATGGGGTGGAGTTGTCGCAAAGGCTAGAATAACGTTAGGTATCAGTTACATTTTAGGAAGACCGTGTCAGACAAAATGGTGTTAAGGAGTTGCTGGAAGTCTCGACATAAAAACAGCTCTGGACCTGCTCCTTGTTGGACCCGACCACGATTGGCAGCCCTGCTCTGGCTATGTGTGACCCAGTTTGTTTGCGGCAGTGGGGCGGAGGGGGAAACCAACAATGTGATCCAGAAAGATGCAGAGTTTGATGTCACCTATAATGATACAGTTACAAGTGAAAACCAGACCATCTATGCTTTCAATCACACTGTCTCCAGGAATAAGGTGAGTTTCATTGTCAAATTGGTATATTTGTCTTTCACTTAAAAATATCAAGTAATATTGAATGTAAAATCATCTTTTCTTTTTTTGTCTTTCATTGGGTGTCAGACGGAGGGAGTGCGTGTGTTTGTGGATGTGTTATCACAGGGTTTTGAGAGTCCCATCCTGTTTGTGGTACGACAGAAGCAAGCTGTGGTGTCTTTTCAAGTCCCTCTCATTTTAAGAGGCCTGTGAGTATTCCCACTTTTATCTTACCGCCTACTCAGCTTCCCCCAGTCCTACAAGATCACAATTCAACAATATTTCTAATTTGTACAGTGATGACCAGCATAATGCTTCTTTGCCCTCTGCTTGCCAAAGGAACAGCCTATTAGCCTAAATCCTCTGAGTTCTCAGTAAATAATATTCTGTAAATTGTAGAGCAGAGCTGAGATTACTATGTGGCACATATATACAGAATGGGCCAATTGGCTTCACTTAGAACAACCTTTTCCAATGCCATGGTAGTATACAATGTATGGCGAACATATATTAATGATTTTAATGAATTTTCTGTGGTTGTTGAATTGAGGAATTACACATTCAAATGCTGGCACTCAAATGGAATATGATCTGCACACTGCTTCATAGGCAATTAGAAAGGGAAGTGAACACATTAGTTGTAGGGACAGATTAAGCTCTATGTCATGACATTTTGTCACAAAGCCTCAACTGATCAGTTGTAAGTGGACTGTACTGTAAGGCAAGTCTCCTCAAAACTGAATAGGATTGTCTGTCAAACTTAGTTTTTATGCTAGGCCTTTATGTATGTCCTTGTAACTAACTGCACGCAGACTGTACAGAAAATTATAATCCAATGTCACTCCTAGGGAGTGTCTGGCTGTTACTGCTGTTTTCCCCTAGATAGTAAACATTTATGACTTCAGTTCATGCACTAATGTTCTTGTTTGGTGTAGATAGCTGCGTGTATACTTAATAGCCTAGGAAATAGAGAAGGAAATCTGTAAATGCTAGCTGTGCTTGCTTGTTGTAGACTTTTGTGTAAATGTGGTGGAGAGAGATGGATTTTTAGATCTGAGAACGAGGGTCAAATTTATTCCAGGAGGTACTGCACTTTAGGAATGTCTCTTATGTGGACATGTAATAGTTCTATGTGGACATTTGCTGGATGGAGCACTAAGGCCAGCTGTTGATGTACTTTGTGGAGAGGAAACAATACAATCTACAGCCTTTATTATGGTCTGGATTTGTCTCAGTGGTTTTAGGGTGCACAGCTTTTGTAACCTGACTTAATCAGTTGGGATTTTGCAACAGGACAGAAGTTTGGCTGTTTGTTAGCCATTGGCTGACAGCCTTGCATGATCTGTGTCTCTCCTACATTCCAAGGCACTCTCTGTGGTTGTGTAACACCAGAATTACCTCGCTATATAGTCTTGCCTATGCAGCCTCGTGGCCAGGCAAGTTTTTAGCAGATCACTAAGGAACATTGGACTTTCACTTCCTCCTGAGATCCACCAGTGCAGATCTGAGGAGCCCATCTTACTGTAAATGAGCTACCTCAAAGTCATCAGAGCGAAGTTACTAAGTTACTTCTGTTTTTTTTGTTTTTTTTATGTAGCTTTTGTCACATGCTCTCTTTAATAGAATCCACTTCTATGTTTTAAGTTATGCATTTAGCAACATTTGTTAGAGCTAGGTATTTATGGATTTTGTTCAGAAATTACTGTATGCATGATCTAGTTAGGTCTTCTGATTCTGAAACAGCAATGTAGTATACTCCTGTTATATTAAAGAATCTTATAATAATCTAATAATTCCCTCATCACGTTACATGCCCATCTTTTTTCTTTGATTTTTTTTTTTTTTATTAATGCAATCATCCATTACTTTATTTAAAGTATCTATCTATTCTGTGCATCCGAAAAGAGTTTTAAATAAATAAATAATATTAAATATAATTTATCAATAAATAGAAGTTGAACGTCTTGTAAAAGTAAAACCTTTTACATGGGAACTTGAGCTTGCTTGTTCTTTCTCTCTCTGTTTGTCAATGTCTCTCTTTCTCTCTGTCTGTCTCTCTCCAGCTACCAGAGGAAGTACCCTTACAGTCATGTGGGCCGGACATTGTGCCAGCCCCCAACCAGGGCCGCCTCTGAGACCCAGTACTTTTTTGTGGACGTGTCTACCCTGTCCAGCCTGGGTACAAACTACCAGCTCAGGGTCAGCCGTGTTGAAAGCTTCACCCTGCAGTGAGTGACATCTGATAGAATCACACAAACACACTGTGCAGTAGCTGCCTGAATTCTCAGCTTAAGGCTAGGTTTTGTAGTAACCAACAACTACTGGTATGACTGACTTGTTATCTTTACCTTGATTACAGGACAGACAAGAAATTCAGCTTCACCGCATCACCATCCCAACCTCAGGTAATACAGCTTAATACCAAAGCTTTGTGTGTTTTTAAGGATGGCACTAAGTGCTGCTCTACAATAGGGCCGTTTAGTCACAGAAATGTAGATAGCAGAGTTGGGTTGAGGGTACAGATGACGAGAAAGATGAGAGAAGCTGAGGAAAGTACAAGTAAGAATGGAGGGAGTTTCACATTTTACACAGTTCATTTTATTGTTCTGGAGTTCAACCCATGAAAAAGGGAACAAACTTTTGTTTCCTGTTTGGCCTTTTGTAGCACCTACTTATCCATCAAGTCAGTCATTGACTACGTTTACATACACACCCCATATTCCGATTTGGCCCTTATTCCAAAAAAGACAATATTCGTACTAAGCTGTTTATATGGCTAATGAAAATGAATATACGACTAATATTCCCATTTTGTTATGTTCCTTACTCCCTTCATTAATCCTTTTTTTCCTCTTCTTTCTGTTGCCCTTTCTCTCAGTACTTCAAGTATGTCTTTCCTGATGGGGTGGACACTGTGATCGTCAAGGTCAACTCAGAAATGACCTTTCCCTGCTCTGTTATGTCCATCCAGGACATCCAGGTACACTTACCACCCCTCCCCACCCCCTCAAACCAGACAGGTACTGTCCATAAGTGGCTCCTGGCATTGTGGTCAGCATGCAGTAACACCATTTGGCCACCTTAGGGCATAATTGAGGTTATTGCAACGGTGTTAGTGCAGAGTACAAAGCAAATATTGTTAATTTTATGATTTTCTGAGAAGATTTAACTAGGGTTGCAGCGATATAGCGGTTTCACAGTATACCGTGGTATGAGAATTGACGGTTATCATACTCTGTACATTTGCTTATCTACGGTATTGACAAATATATTTGATTTATTTTCAAAAGGGTGACGTTTTATACATACTTCCAATAAAAAAATGGTTTCAATTATAATAAAGTGTTCAACCAAAAAGAATAACTTCTTTAAGGGTCATTGTAACTGATAATAATAATAATTGTGTAATACCGTGATATATTCTGTTATTGTACCGTGAAAATCTCATACCATTGCAACCCTAGATTTAACTGAGATTTAATTCCTTTTTATTCTTTATTTTTTCATGCTTTCTATTAGGGGTGGGGGGGATCAAAAATTCTATGTATCGTGATTTTCTTTTGTGACGATTTTTAAAATCGATTCTTTTCCCTAGAATCTATTTTTTTTTTTTACCAATAATTCACCTTAATATTTTTATTTATACAGTACCGCTGACAGCAGAAAATCCAGGTTATGTACTTCTTTACAAATTAAATATATGTCAGACTGACTGACTGACGTGTTGTGCATTCTTTTTAAGAACAATTAGTATTTAGAAATGTCTCATGATATATTGTCTCTAGAAGTGTATTATTCAACGTTTGATTTTGATAAAGAAGGAAATGAAAATCACAATACTTAATACTATCGAATCCCAACACTTCTAGAATTGCAATAAATGAAAATCTTGCTACAAATCGAATCGGCACCCACATATCGTGAAAGAATCGAATCGGGACAAAGGCATATCGTCCCAGCCCTACTTACTATAATATCACTGTGTTCTTTTTAAGTAATCCTGTTCATCTCTTGTTCCCTCTTGCCTTTATTTTTTTAATCTTTCATGTTTCTCATTATAATTTTTTCTCCCTCCCTCTCTCTCTTTCATTTCAGTGTCCTGTCTATGATCTTGACAACAATGTGGCCTTCATTGGGATGTACCAGACTATGACCAAAAAAGGCGCAATCACTGTGCAGGTAGTGTCTGACACAGTCATGTACATGGTTCTGAAATACAGATAATGCCGTAACCAAAGCATACAGTATAGACCCCCTGTTACCACATTTCATATCTTTTAATGTCTATTTCTGTCATTTAGAGAAAAGATTTTCCCAGCAACAGTTTCTATGTGGTGGTAGTGGTAAAAACAGAGGACGAGGCGTGCGGCGGTCCGCTGCGCTTCTACCCTCTCCGTCCTGATGAGCTGATCGACGCCGGCAACCGCAGCAAGTTCATTGATGTGATTGTCACCCCTGCTATCAACTGTAAGTCACATTTTAACAAATATGTTGCAGCTGTCCAGAATGAGGAATAATCCATATATTTGTTGTACACCATGGGTATGTCAACAAAATATACCATACAACTGTGGGAAAACTAGTAACTTGCCAGGAACAACATTTTGATTAAACCCAGGGCTCCGAAAAGTCATATATACAAGTTATGTTCTCCAAAACTGGAAAAGTTGGAGAAAGAATAATTCATAACTAAATGTTTGGCTTTATATAAGGTAGATGCTGCATATTGTTTATGTATCTCCCAATTTTAAGCTGTAGGTAATGATGCTATATCATTTTATTATGCAGTGCAGGCAAGGTCATGCAGTATAAGCATGTAAATAGGCTTACAGTATATCTGTTTTACACTCCACAGCGGAGGTGTATGTGATGGGCATGCTGTTCTGTCTGGGTATCTTCCTCTCCTTCTATCTGCTCACCTTGCTCATGACCTGTCTGGAGAACAAGCGGTAAGATTTAGCATTTTTCTCTGCTACCAAAACAACAGTTAGTTACCGCATCCACTTCATATACACAGGCTTGTTTCACTGCTGAGATATTTAGCATCGGTGAATCTGAAAAGTTGAATCCTTTTGTAGTGATACATACATCTTCCTCTGTATCTCTCTGTAGCCACAGACAATCCTCATTACAGAAGATAAGGCCACAGAGAATGTTTTATTAACCTTTATTGGGTTTTTAAGCACTATAACAAAAACCTTTACAAGTTCACAATGTTCAAACTTTCTTTTTTTGGTCCCAGTTCCATCCAGGGGTTTGGTTGTCTAATAGAAGAATATAGATTTATACAGCTGCACTACAAGAAGAACACTATACTGAATACAAATGATTTTAATTTGCATCTTCCCCTCCCCGTTTCTGCAGAATGAAGAAGAGAGAGGTGTTTCAGATTGCTGCTGACATGTCGCCTGCTGAGACAGGTAACCCAGCAACCAGCTATGATGGACTAGCCCATTAGGGGCTTGTTAGCGGGTGTGTTGAGCATACAATTTCTTAAAGTCGCGAACCTGTACTGTAGAGTAGATGCCATAATATCCAGCCAATGTTATAACCCTAACTACACTTAAAATGCAGTATAAAGCTTTTTATGCAGAATGTAACATGTCTGTGTGTACTAAATGTGTTTCTTTTACTATCTCTCCATCATGCTAATGTGTGGCTCAGCCTCTCTGCTTGGGAAGAATGGAGATGGTATAACGACATTGTTACTCTTACCTTGCACTTACTGCCCTCTCTCACACTGTGTTGCTCGTCTGCAGATGCTCTGCATGCGTTAGCTCACATACTATAACTCTCTCGCCATATCAACAACGTTCGTAGAAAGATCGATACAGAGATGTCATTGACTATAATGCCTCATGGACTGTGTTGTAACATTAACATAGCACTTACTGTTCCAAAACTGTTAGTTAAGTGTTTATGGCTTGCATCATAGAGATACAGATACACATGACTCACCTGGGTCCTTGTTAGGTACAGCTAACCACAAAGCACTGCTATCATCCTGTTATCTTGCCTGTATTTGTCACAGTGGTATCCTTCTGGTATTTGTTGGCTGAAGAAACACATAAGTATATTACATTATTGTCAACAATGCTAACGACACGATAGACAAACAAAAATATAAAATACAAGGTGTTTCATGAAAAAAAAATGCTGGAGATAATCATTGAGATAATTGTCTACACTGCTGATGTGGTACTCGACTACCTCTGTGTCTCATGTGTCTGTTCGCTGCAGTGTATGCTGCTGACATGATTTTATTTTAAAATCGCAGGATGCTTCAAGTTTTCCAACAGTTCACTCTCGCTGCAGCAGTCACCACTCTTCACAAAACAAACCTGCCTCTGCACCATTCCGTACTCACATTTTCAGCCATTTAATAAAACTGTTATTTAAGGGATTTTGAGTCTGAAAAAAATGGATCCCTGCATGTGTTGTTGCCTCCCTCACCTCTCTGTGACCCCGTTTACACTTGGTTTTAAAATGCGTTTCGGTGATCTGAACACGAGTGGACAGCAGAGACACATTGTTACTGCTTACGTCACTTACATTAGAAGGGTAAAGGGCCCCACACAAAGTCCATACTCGTCACGTTAGTGGGCAGTGGTGGCCTAAAGGTTAAATAAGCGAGCTTGTGACCGGGAGGTCGTTCGTTCAATACCCAGACCGACAGGATAAATCTGGGTGGGGAAGTGAAAGAGCAGCACTTGTCCCTCCCTCATTACCACCACTGAGGTGCCCTTGAGTAAGGCCCTTAACCTCCAACCGCTCCAGTGGAGCTGCTCAGTGGCCAGCAGATCAGACTGTGGTTGTACTGGGCAGCTTCCAGGTATGAATGTGAAAGGTTGTCGTTGCAAATGAGAATTTGTTCTCAATCGACTTACCTGGATAAATAAAGGTTAAATAAAAAATAGTGGTTGTGTCGGTAGAGCTATCACTGTCAGCAGAACCAACACAACTTCCATTGTGCAAAAAAAAAAAAATGGACAGTGACGTAACACTTCATCCAACTCGTTGTAAAATGGGCAAGTTATAGAGCGTTGGCACGCTCTCACCAAAACAACCGCCACATCCAGAATTGGTGACATATTTTCATGACCCTCTGGGGATGCATCAGTACGCATAAGCTTTTACTTTTACTTTTAGTGGTCAAATGCGTCCCAGACCACTAGGGCAAGTGGTTTGAGTGAGCGGATCACAATGCGTCCAAAAAACTAAGTGTAAATGGGGTCATTACTAACAATTTAGCTGCAGTGGTGTTTTAGTATGCAGCATTAAGATGCTAACGAGTATTGGTTGTAGTGGTGCTTGTCTCTGCATGTGCATTTTGTCATATATATATATACTCGCTCGGGAGTGTTAAATATGTATGTGTGTGCATGTCTCCACAGGCAAAACTCAAGCCTCGCCATATGAATATGGTTCCTTTGGTAAGTTGTGGACAGTTCTGGGGTTTTGCTTATGTCTTTTTTTTGTGTGGAGATTTAATTAAATAACCCCCCCTCCCCTCTTTTTCTCTAGCTGACAACGGCAGCACACTCAGTTCAGAGGCCATCACTGACAGCGCCACATCAACTGACAACAACTATGGATACGTGGGTATGAACAAGCATGGACAAATATTTCTACTGGCCTACCACTGTCACTTTGCAGTATGTCTCCACAGCCTGGCTTGCAGTTGGCTTCCTGCGAGCAGCTCTGGTTCCTCACTGGTTTTCTGTGTCTTTTGTATTCATCAGGGCGGGAGCCTTTCAAACGTCGCCCAATCCTCAATCACCTTCACCACATAGCCATCCGCATTGGTGACACACTGGTTCAATCAGTTCAGAGTTCAGCAAACCAATCACCACTGTGTGAATCATACAACAATGATATTTAGATGTTGGTGCCAGGAAGTGGCCAGATTGCTAATCTGATTACATTTGAAATGGAACAGCAAAACAATATTGATAAAAATCAATCAATTGATCAAAGTACCAATAATTATTCCAATATTTCTCTTTGTTATCTTTGGAATTTGCCAAGGAACTCTAAATGGGTGATGGGTTTGAACACCTTTGAATAACTGAAAAAATTCCTTTAAATCCAGACGTCCGGTCAAATTGATCCAGTGAATTGAAAGGCTAATTTCTTTATTCTTCCATGACCTCCTCCTCTGTCCTCTCTTCCCTCCCTCCATCAGAGCAATCGTTGGACAGTGTTGGACGAAGCAGGCAGGAGTCTCTGAGCTCTGTGGAGGAGGATGACTATGACACGCTGGACGACATCACCTCAGACAAAAACATCGTCCGCACCAAGGTACACAGTACACACAGTGCACAGTACTTGTTTTTTGTCACGTTAAAATGTCACCACTCCTTGCTGTTGCCCATTTTACTTGATGACAAGTAATAATGTCCTCTCCTTATTACAGAAATTTCTATGTGTGTCTGACCTGTCCCGCAAAGACAAGAGGATTCTCAGCAAGAAATACCAAATCTACTTCTGGTGAGGACAGCGAAAAAACAAAAAACATTGAATAGTAGAATCAACTACAACAATACAGTAACAAAGATTCCTTTAATATCATAATTATGAACATTATCTTCTCTCCAGGAACATTGCTACTATTGCTGTGTTCTATGCGCTGCCAGTTGTCCAGCTGGTCATCACCTACCAGACGGTACGCTGATGAGACATAAACCGTGATATATAAGATATGATAAAAAAAAAAGAAGGATGTTAAATTGACTCTCTGTTCTTTAGGTGGTCAATGTTACAGGAAATCAGGACATCTGCTTCTACAACTTCCTGTGTGCCCACCCTCTGGGAGCTCTAAGGTGTGTGGTTAGCACGTGTCTGTTTAGGTGCCTGAATGTATTACAACCACAGTATAGTTAGTAGATTACAATCTTGTGTTTTAAAGTATAGTTTGTCATACACAGTGCGTTCAACAACATCCTGAGTAACCTCGGTTACGTGCTGCTGGGACTCCTCTTCCTCCTTATCGTCCTCAAAAGAGATATCGTCCACAATCGAGCCCTGGTCCGCAATGATCTCAACGCGCTGGTAAGGCACATGCGCACACACACAGTTGCTATTTTAACATCTTGGTGAGCCCCAGCCTCAGGTAGCATTAATAAATCAGTAATAGGAAGTTCTGAAGGGAGGATACAGGCACATCCAGAGACATACAGTACATTTGGAATATGGAGTCAAATGTATTATTTAGTGAATTTCATTGCTCAATTATTTGTTTGATTTTCCTCTCTCCCACCCCACAGGAATGTGGTATCCCAAAGCACTTTGGTCTATATTATGCCATGGGAACTGCTCTAATGATGGAGGGCTTGCTCAGTGCCTGCTACCATGTCTGTCCAAACTACACCAACTTCCAGTTTGGTAAGACTGCTTGTGTTCCTACCTGGACTGCGTGTGGCCTTTTTTAAAGGTCCCATATCATGCGCATTTTCTGATTTATACTTGTATTTTGGGTTTCTACTAGAACATATTTACTGTACATTCTTTAATGCAATTTCTTTTTTTCTTTTCAATTAATTTATTGAAATCATTTGACATTGACATGTTTTAATTATGTTAAGACATGTTCAAGGAGTTCAGATAGAGCCTGTATCTGGGCCATATTTAGTTCGATGTGTTATATGTCACTATTTTTGGTAGCCTACTGTACTTTATTTTCTTTATTCATTGAAGCTCTATGTTTACAGGCTTGTGGTGATGCGCAATGTGCTATAGGTGCCAAAAAATCTATGTTTGGTACTGCCAATTTGTTTTGTTTTGTCATGGTTCATGTGTGCAATAAACATTACACTTCGTGAGAAAAACATTGCGGCAGAGAATCGTGATATCAATTCTAAGCTAAAAAATTGTGATTCATATTTTTCCCCACATCGTGCAGGACTACCTGTATTCACCCTCTGTCTTGTTTAAATGCGCAGGCTGTGTGCATTTTTCTGTGGATTGTGCATGTCACATTTAATTTGATCCCAGAGTCCCAGGTTCAAACTAGTGATTTGCAATAAAGACAATACATCTGAACTATAATTCAGTGAAAATAATCTGCTGTGGTTTCCTTTTTATTCCTGTATTGTTTTAGGTGATAAAAGATAGATATAATGTTTCTATCTTTCTTTGCAGACACCTCCTTCATGTACATGATTGCTGGACTGTGTATGTTGAAGTTGTATCAGAAGAGACACCCGGACATCAACGCAAGTGCTTACACTGCCTACGCCTGCCTGGCTGGGGTCATCTTCTTTTCTGTGCTGGGAGTGGTACGCACACACACACACACACACACACACACACACACACACACACACACACACACACACACACACACACACACACACACACACACACACACACACACACACTTTAACCATTTATTTATGTCCACATGAAGAAAATGGTACAGGGACACAAATATTACAGATGCAGTACAATACATACGCAAACTCATGGACCATTGGCATGCAGGTCTTCACAATATCACTTAATAAGCACAATACTCAGTTCTTAAAGGTATAAATAGCAATGTCTCTGCCATATGTGGCGGCTGCCAATAATAGCAGATATGGCACAGTACTTTGCCAGCTGTTTAGCCCTCTTCACACACATACACCTTGGTTATGTTTAACACACGCAAAAACACATTTTCTAATGTTTGTGAACATCTTTTTGCAGGTATTTGGGAAAGGAAACACAGTCTTCTGGATCATTTTCTCGGTGATCCACATTTTGTCCACTATGCTCCTCAGCACACAGCTCTACTACATGGGCCGATGGAGGCTGGGTAAGATAACTAGGAAGTGCCTGTCATTGGCAGCCCCCTCACTCATGCATCTCTCCATTTGTGCATGTATAGGGTCCTGGGCATGTGTATTTGTATTTCGGGCCTGTGTGTAATGTGTGTAATAACTAATAACAGAGTGAAAAAATAGTGTGTCTTAATCTTAATCTGTAGCTCCTGGAATCACAATGGTTTGATATTAGTGGTGGTTGATTTGGATCCATTGTGGTTTCAGACATGTATCTAATTTTTTCCCTTTTGTTGTATTCAACAAAGTGCATGCATATTTTTATAAAAGAGAAAATGGAATGGATGGAACAAATTGATCTCTTTTTAGCTAAAAATGACATACAATTTGTGTGCTTTAATGCTGTGTAATGGCTTTATTAAAATCAGTTATGCGTAGCAACACAATATAACTGCAAACTGTACAGGCAGAATCATTGCTATGTTTTAAAAAAAATGTACTGGTGCATCGGATTTTACTTTCATTTTTAAGTGTCACCTTGACATTTACTGTTTGGGTGCTGTAGAGTTGAAACCTCACACTCTGGACTAGTGTTTGACTGCAGCTAACATTTGTCTGTATATTTGCGTCAGACGCCGGGATCCTGCGCAGGATTGTGTATGTCATCTACACAGATTGCATCAGGCAGTGCAGTGGACCTATGTACATTGTGAGTAATAACCAGAAATGTCTGCACCAACATAAGTTTACAATGAATCCTAGTATTTCAGAGTTTCTTTAGTTTATACAGGGAAACTGGACATGTGGTTAGATCCTCAGATGTCATTGATGATTTTGATGATAAGATTGTGTAATTTAATATGCTTTTACATGTATCCAGTGCCTGAATTATCAATATCTAAGTTATCTGGTACACTGTATCCTGTGTTGGCAAGTCCAGATTACCGGCTGATAAATCATCTTTCCCCCTCTGTCTGACAGGACCGTATGGTTCTGCTCGTAATGGGGAACATAGTCAACTGGTCTCTGTAAGTGAACACAGTGTGTTTCTTCTTTTACTTAACACTAAGTAGAGACCAATGCAATTTTTAATTTACAGCACAGGGCTTAAATGATGACATCATCTTTGTGTCTCTTCCTCCTGCTCCCTCTCTGTAGAGCTGCCTATGGCCTCATAGAGAGACCCAATGACTTTGCCTCCTACCTTTTGGCCATCGCCATCTGCAACCTGCTGCTCTACTTTGCCTTTTATATCATTATGAAGGTGTGTGTTCTGTCTACATCCACGTTTTTAAGTAGTATTTAGAAGAAAAAGCAAAATCTAAAGCTCTTTTTCGTGTGTGTGTGTGTGTGTGTGTGTGTGTGTGTGTGTGTGTGTGTGTGTGTGTGTGTGTGTTTTAGTTGCGGAGCGGTGAGAGAATCCAGTGTCTGGCGTTGGTGTGTATTCTGTTCACAGCCGTGGTGTGGGGCTTTGCACTGTATTTCTTCTTCCAGGGTCTCAGCACCTGGCAGGTTGGTAACTCACACACATACAGAGTAGGGCTGTGCAATTAATCAAAATTGTAATCGCGATTACGATTTCGGCTCCAAAATGATCACAAAAATCAGAATAATCGAGAAAAACAATTATTTTACATTACATTTTGCAAGTAAACTCTTATTTTGTCCTGAATGTAAAAACATTTTTTTTAAGTTCAATAATTGCAACATCTTTCCAAAAGTCAATGAGTAATTGCGTAAATGATTGTGATTTCAATATTGACCAAAATAAGCTCGATGGTGTTTTTTTGCCTCCAACGGCGCCTTCCAGACAGCTAACCCTAACCTTAACCCTAAACATAACCATTGCCGCGCTGCCTAGAAGGTGCCGTTGGGGGCAAAAAACACCAAACACCCCAAAATAATCGTGATTATGATTTTCTTTTTTCATAATAGAGCAGCCCTAATACAGAGTCACATAGAAGGAGCGTTAGCCTTACACACCTTATTGACCAACGTTTTAGCCTGTGAGAGCAAACATGACTCTGTAATTTTCTTTTTTACATTATCCTGTATAAAGTGGCATTATTTTTATTTTGTGGGTTTCTCTCGTCTGACACAGAAAACTCCAGCAGAGTCTCGAGAGCACAACAGGGACTGTATCCTGCTTTCATTCTTTGATGACCATGACATTTGGCACTTCCTCTCCTCCATCGCCATGTTTGGATCCTTCCTGGTATGATTGTGTGTGTGTTTGTGTGCGTTTTGTTTTAGTTCATTTAGGCATGCAGCATACACACAAAAATTCTTTGATCGGAGTGTTTAGAATTTAAAAATGTATATGAACAACAGCCAATACAGTAAATGCTTGACAGGGCTAGCTGATAACTTCAAATATATGTGATGGTTTAAATGTAAAACTTAAATATATTGTTGCAATAGGATAGCCTAGAAATCTAGACGCACGTAATTTGCAGCCAGGGTCAGTCTAGCAACTCTCCATTGGCTTGCGAGCTGGAAAACCCAAATTCTGGTCAGGCCAATCACGTCATGTATAGAGTCGGTGGGCGGGCTTAACCCTTGTGTTGACTTCGGGTCAAATTGACCCGTTTTCAATTTTTGTTTTATATCAGAAAATATGGGACGTAGAAATAAGCGCTGAAAATGTGTAGAAGAAAAATTTAACAATTTAAAACGTTGGAAAAAGCAAAAACAAACTGTGAAAAAAAAGCCGTCAAAAATGTCGGAAAAAAACGAAGACAACACAAGGGATAACATAATGATGGCAGAGTTGTGACAGTTCCGCGTGAATTCCCTGCTACTTGAAAACAAAGAAGATGGCTGCTGCTGCTGGCGAACAGCGGTCTTTCGAATCGGCTTTGGCCGCGACTCTGGAAGACTTGGAGTTAAGCTTTTCTTTGAGAAAAGAACAAATAACGGCACTGAAGTCATTCTTAAAAAAGGAAGATGTGTTCAGAGTTTTGCCGACCGGATACGGCAAAAGTTTAATCTATCAACTAGCGTTGCTCTGGTTGGCTATGAGTGCAGAGGGAATTTGAAAGACAACTGTTTATCCCGCCCCTCGGATTGAGCCCTGTCAATGGTGAGTTCCCAGACCCAACATCTTGATGTGGGTCTGGCTTGTCAGGCTAGCAATTGGAACCTGAAAACAGGAAACTCTGTGTACTAACCCCTCACCTCGTGTTCCCTCCTAGGTCCTCCTGACCATGGATGACGACCTCGACACCGTCCAGAGAGACAAGATATTGGCCTTCTAGATATGTCAGATCTTCTGTGATGAGCTCAGCTCTTCTTCTCTGCCTTATCGCCCTCGTCTCTCTCCATTTGCATCTCCTTCGTGTTCTAAAAAAAAAGCACAGCCAGTAGCCTGTCACAGGCTGTACAGTAGGCACCTCTCTGCCTGCCACAGCCAGTCAGCCAGTCAGGGAAGGGCAGCAGCCCCTCCCTCCATCTGTATGGACACAAATGTGCCAGTGAAGAGCCTGGGTCGACGTTGAGTGATGCTGAAGTGTTTTGTCCTCTCGCTGCCATCATCAATATAACTGTTGTAATCAATGTTTACTTCCTGCTGACGATGAAGATAACAATGTACACTCTTGCTATCTAAGAAAATATCCAAATTAACTTATTTTATACTGTCCGCATTACATTTGACCGCAAAGTCAACAATGCATTTTGCAAATTACTGTTTCTATGCTGTGTATGTTTGTACAGGTATGCGTGTGTTTACAAACATAAATGTGAGAATATGAATTCTGTCCAGTCTGTCAGTGGCCTTTAATGTTCTAATCATGTTACATACTGTGCTCTGATTGGTCAGACCCTCGAGCTAGCCGTCCTTCTTGTGGAGAATATTATTAATAATAATACTAATAATAATAATGATTGTATTTACTTCTTGACTGCCCTAAAGTCTGAACGCAATGGTATTTTTTGCACTGTACTGAATGAAAAGAAACGATTTTAATGTCAAACATTGCAATGAGCGGTTACTGAATAAAGGTCTCATTTTCAGATACTTTCTATTGGCTATTTCTACATGTTCAGATGGCGACTCCTATCTTTAAACCTGCTGTTCTGTAATCTATGAACTTGAGCAACATCTTGATAACAGGAAGTCTAAGAGACTGGCACATGTGAGGTTCTCTGTGTGAACATAGTACAGTAGGATAATCAGGATGTGGATATTTGAACGTACATGGACAAACAACAGACCACACCCAACAGTACTAGCCTATAACAGGGTCAGAACACAATACATGATTAGCCTATATATAAAATGTTTATTAAAATATTTTATAGAAAAATACAGCATTTATTTACACTTCTATATGCACAAGACATTTTTTTTTTCTCGCTGCCTTCACATATGTTAAAGTTACACTAATCAACGGCTCACTGCTGCGCCAACATCTGTGGAATATGTCATGTAAAATAAAAGTGGATTGGCTTCACCTTTACAAACAGTGATTTCTGTTTCTGACCGGCTAAAACAACTAAATCTAATGACATTAGTTCAAAACTTACATTTCCCACACAAGACACTTAAAAAACCAGTTTAATAAATACAAATGTAACCTGTCATGAAATGAAACTTGACCTCTGTGCAGCTGAAAAACACTACCATGTAGTGTTATTTCCTGCCTACAGCAGCAAATGGGTTCACAACATGAATATAAGTGTCTGGGATGTTTTCAGTAAAAGAAGTTTAGTAAACTTGACTTTCCCATTGGGCATCAAAGTAAACTACAGTAAACCATTTGGCCCAAGTCTGGCATTGATCTATAATCTGTAAACGTGACATTGAAGATTGATTGATTTGATTTAAAAAGGTCTCCTGTTGCTCACAGCCATATCTAATGTTGGAGGATACATGTCCTCAGCCCTCTGTGACACGTTGCTCCCTGAATTGCCATGTCCTCTGCAGTCATCTCTTTCTCAAATCCCTGCAGATGAGGTTGGACTTTCCCTGAAAACCTTTGCACTGAAAGTTTTTTCTTTAAAAGGAATGAATCAGGGGACGCTCACGTGAGGCCCCGCGTGTAAACGTCACAACGCTGACCTGTCAAAGTCATTAATGCTTCAAAGTCCTCAGTGACAGTCACAGTGCAACAGGACTGAACTGTGTGTCATGTCCTCAGTAATGATAGACTCTGATCTGGTTGTTATCGTCCAGGCCTAGCTGGAGCAGGCCGCTCTTGGTTGAAGGAGCCGGATAGCGAGTGAACAGAGGTCTGGAAGGCAGAGTTAAAGACAACGACGGGCATAACACTGTTCATAAAACAGTCTGCCAAGTAATGGTGTGCTTTGGATAATAAAGGGCAATAACGTGAAGTAGTAAAAGGTTATCAGACAAGTCAAAAATACATCAATAAACATTTTTAAAGTTAAATAGTTAAATAATGAAAATAGAGTGTTAAAAGACACATAAAGCTTTCTACTTTTCTATCTAGCTAGCAACAGTCCTCTCTATTGCTCAACTGATGTTAAACGCACACACGCACGCACAGAGCCCCGGTGCCACTTCAAAATAGCCTCGGGAAGGAACTTGTTTGGGTGGAACGTGTACGTAAGTTGTTTTAAAGGTCCCATGGCATGACATTTTCACTTTATGAGGTTTTTTTAACATATATAATATGCGTTCCCCCAGCCTGCCTATGGTCCTCCAGTGGCTAGAAATGGCGATAGGTATTAACCAAGCCCTGGGTGTCCTGCTCTGCCTTTGAGAAAATGAAAGCTCAGATGGGCCGATCTGGAATCTTGCTCCTTATGAGGTCATAAGGAGCAAGATTACCTCCCCTTTCTCTGCTTTGCCCGCCCAGAGAATTTGGCCCACCCATGAGAGCGAGACATCATGGCTTTCATACGAGCAAAGTAGCAGTTGGTCAAGGCCACCCCCTCCCCCCCTCTCTCCTCCTCAATAGCTACAGACACAGAAATGGCACATACTAAGGAAAGCTCATTGTGGGACTGGCTCTAGTGGCTGTAATTCTGCACCAAGGCTGAATTTTGGGAAAGAGACTTCAGATACAGTATTAGGGGACCACTAAGGTCTATATAAAAAGAGACTTCAGATACAGTATTAGGGGACCACTAAGGTCTATATAGAAGCATCCAAAGAGCACCATGTCATGGGACGATTAAAAACAGAAAGCTCAGATTGGACAGATAGTGTAGCTAGCTGTCTGGATTTACCCTGCAGAGTTCTGATGAGCAGTTAACCATAGTCCTCATAAATCAACCGGAGTTTAAAATGCCAACACAAAGAAAGCGGAAGGTAACGGACATCCGGCCAAAATGAGGGAGATCCGGCGGAATTTCCAAAGGCAGCTGAACAATCCCGGAAGTGGAACGTCGTGGATATAGACTAATGGGGATTGACATCCCTCTTTGAGCCAGCCTCAACTGGTCGCTCAATAAACTGCAGTTTCTGGCACTTTGCATTCCTTCATTTTTCAGCACCTGAGGTTGCTGCTTGGTGCCAAACTAAAATGAGCTTGTGAAAGATAAATAGAGGAAGAGGAAAATAAATTATTTTATCTGATTCTTTGCTGTTTTACCAAATGCCTGGATGTTACTGCATTTTCTCCATCTCCATGGTCATGGTTTTGTGAATTGTAATTGTCTAAACATACAGTATATCAGCATGGCAGTCTATACAGGTACAGCTACATTGAAATGAGGTTGAAAACTAGACACCGGATTGTGTGTTCTTTATGTAGATTCAACACATTAGTGTGTGTCTGTGGATGAGTATGTGTTATAAAAGGATACATGCTGGTGTCTTTTTTGCGCATCTCCAGCCACCTCTTGTTGCCGTCAATCAGGCCCTGCAGCTTCTGGCCGTCTACCTCCACTGACTTCTGCATGGGCCGCAGGCTACGACCATGTTCACTTAGATACACATAGACACACACAGTTTTAGGATTGTTGTAAGTACATTTAAGACAGTGGGGATGTGTATGTAATCTATAGCGAGATCAAAGGTGCATTCCTGGTTACCTAGCAGGAGTGTATGATGAGTATGCGGAGGTAGGCCCCATGGTGCTGGAGGCGATCGGGTCCATAGCTCCTCCTAGAGAACAGAACAACAGTTCAGGACCAACAACAATGATTGCGACTGATAGAAACCCTTTTCAACAATCAACATTAATAGTGCTGCACTCGGTCTGAAGCTAAATGAGCCGTCTGTTGGCATACTGGAGAAAATCTGGCTCCATCGGCTGTTGATGAGATCCTCAGAGCCCCTCAACCCACTGCTGATGCGGGTACTGAAAAGAGGGGTGGCTGCGGAGGTGCCTTGGGGCGCCCAGTTCCAGGATGGCTCTGAAAGCCTCACTGGGGGAGGTGGGGCTGAGGAGCTGGGGCCCAGGGTGTGCATCTGGTGCATGACTGATGCAGAGGTGGAGGTGGGAGCTGGGGTGGAGTGAGGTTGAGACAGATGCAGAGGGAAGGCTGTATAGGGTGTGGCGTTCTGCCTCTGGTCCAGTGAACCCAACGCACTCAGGACGGTGTTGAGCTGGCTTGAGATCTGCTGCAAAGACTCTGCTAACTCCTGGACTTTGTCCGGGACTGTAGGATGACCGCCTGACAAGAGAGTGAGGGAGAAATGGAGATAAAGAGAGGAACTAAGTGTAGCTGGAAATATGTAATAATCTAAGTATATGGTGTAAGATAAGATAGAACTTCATTCATTCCGAGGTAATTTGCTGTTCAGCAGTTGCAATACAAAGTGGTAAAGTGCAATTATAAAAAGTCTAAGATAACAATAAGGTAATATATACAATGTCAAAATCAGGTTTTATATATATATATATATATATATATATATATATATATATATATATATATATATAGCAATAATAACGGTGAATATGTCAGGTTCTTTGGTAAAACTATGAATGTGTTACCTGTTCCATCCAATGGGTCCACAGTGCTGCTGAGGTCAGATTCAGTCACATCAAAAGTCACCTTCCTCTCTCCTGCCAGCCGAGACAGACCCTCAAACAGCGGCTAAATGGAGAGAGCAAGGACATGAAATGAAAGAGCAGAGTGCGAGGCAGAACTACATTTTTTTAAATTGATGTATTCATTCATTCATTTCCAGCTATGATTAAAGGTGCTGGTTGACTTCATGAAATCTCTTACACTGAACATATAAAAATGCTTAACCAAAGTAAAGTATCACTTTAACAGAGTGTACTGGCGGATGTTTTCTCCTGACCTCTTCAGCTATAGAGCTCTCTAGCTGCTGGAGTTGCTCCTCTTTCCTCCGCAGGAGAGTGGTTCCTCTCTGAACCGCCCGCTGCAGCTCCACCACATTTCTGGCCTCCTGACAGAACGAGGGAAAGGAACCGGCACTTAACACTTATTTCCAATTAACCCTGTCGTACCAGTCATCACACCAATTATTGTTCAGCAGGAGGTGGGTCACACTCCTCCCTACCTGCTGGAGGTTTCTTGTCATCTCCTCAGTCACCCCTCCATCGTGGTTGGGGTCCTGGAAGGAGCTGGTCTGGGCCGCCCGCAGAGCTGCCCGTCTCTCCATCAGCCGGCTGCTCTCCCTCTCCAGGAAGACTTTGGTTTTTTGGATGGATGCGCCATGTGTGGAGATGTAGCGTTGAAACCTGGAAACATTAGATGTGTGGAGATGAGGGCTGAGGTTAAATACACACTTGTGCCCAGCTCTCATGGACTGTCTTCTAAATCAGGAATGTTCTGATCAACAGTGATCAACAATTATTATCATAATCAGCCTCCATTCCTCTGATACCATCCCGCCCATCGCAAACATCCAGGACCAAGCACCGGACCTGGAGTGGCGAGGCCTTCTCCATAGCTGCCCCCTCCATCTGGAACTCTCTCCCCAACACATACGGGACTGCACCAATCTGCCATATTCAAGAAAGTACTCAAAACTTGAGGTCGACCGATTAATCGGCCGGCCGATTAATCGGCCGATTTTTGGCTCTTTTTTTTTTTTTTTTTTTACATAATCGGCATCGGCCAATATCAAGCCGATTAATAAGCAGGCGCATCTGCGGGCAGCCTAGTGTTAAAAACATGAATAGGCGACATTTTTTACAGCGTACCCAGACCAGCTGCCTCCAGACCCTCCCCTTGTGAATTCTTGCGCAGTGTGTCTCGCACAGTCACTTCAGGTTCAGACGCTACCTTTAGCAGTAGCACGTTGCTGGTGTTCTTGCCTTGGGATTAACTGTACTAATAAAACCGTACAAAACACCGCGGCCACACCGCTGTGGAAGCTCCCCGAATATCATTTATCAGAGTCTGGTTGTTACCCCTGTCCGTGGCAGTCTCATCCACTCCTATAACGGAGCTAACTGGAGCTAACCGCTAACGGAGCTAATCGTTGCTAACAGAGCCTTCAGTCCTCCGTGCCTGTAGGCTATCCATTAACTGCATCTATGGACTCGAGCACGAATAAAACCCTTAATTTTATTAAATTGGCTGGATGAGTTTTAAATTACAACTAAGAGTTGTTTGAATGACAGAAATCTGGAAATCAACAGGACATGTAGGCTAACAGTAGGATCCCCAAAACACAGATAAAACACTGCAACAAATGAACAATTATCTAACAAACAAGGTGAACAAGAACTGACTTTAGATAGCCCTAGTCTTATGTGATTCAACAGGAGTTAGGAGGAAATAGTGTTGAGATTAATAATGTCACTTTCTGTGAAGCAGATTTGTATTCTCAGAAGTTTAAAGCTGATAAGTGCACTAAACTTTATTTTTTCATTGAAAGGTTTATTTGACAAAGTTTATTTTCTTCTTACCTGTTTCGTTTATTTAATATATTTTTCATACATTATTTATACAATATAGGCTACAGTATGTTTTTACATTATACGTGTAGATTGGTGAAGTGTTCAATAAATGTTTTTGTTGAGAAATTCTGTGTATATTAGTGTTACGTTTTATCTTTCAAATAGAGGTTTAAAAACAAGCACATATCAGCCAAATATCGGCCAAAATAAATCGGCAGCATTAATCAGCCATCGGCTGACCGTGATTTCTAAAGATCGGCATCGGCATCGGCCAGAGAAAAACCATATCGGTCGACCTCTTCTCAAAACTCACCTTTCAAGAACTTATTTTAATGTCATCTGTTACCTTTTCCCCCTAGATTATTTTATTTAACTTGTTGTGTACATTGTATTAGTCTCTCAATAAGCCCTCTATAAATAATATGTATTACAGTATTAATAGTATCGATGATTCTCTGTCTAGAAAGTGGCATTCCCTGTTTATTTATTTACTTTTTTTTCTGTGGCTGTAGTTGTGTTTTATGTATGACATGTTTAGTTATAGTTGGGACAATTTATGGGTTACACTATTGTGTGGCTGCTGTAATATGTTTTCTTTCTTCTTTATTTTGTGCAAAGTAGAGTATGTTGTGTGTGGACATTGGACCGGAAGCTGTGGATGAAATTACTTTTGTATTGGTGTCATGTAATTCCGTGCGGGATGGGCCACTTAGTGGCATGACAAAAAAAAAAAATATATTATTTAGTAGAGGTAGACGTAGCAATATTCTGTCTGAGTAGACAGCGCCATTTCAGGGTTTTTTTCCATACAATTTCAGGGGAAGCAGTACTTGTTATTGTGGCACTAAAATATGTAGAAATATTGAATATTGGCATATTAGCAACTATGACAACTTTGTATTGTTCAGGGACCTAAAACAGACTTATAGTACATATGTACCCTGTATATACCAAATGGCCAAAATTGTGCATTTACAACCACAAATGTATTCTTGGTTTTCTGTCTCTTATTCTCCTTACTCGTCCATGCTGCTGTGGCTGTCGGGTACAGGGGAGAGTGGCAGGTCCTCCAGGTCTTCTACATGTAGCGATGAGTCTCTCCTGTCACTGGAGGGCGCCGTCACCTCTGCATTCTCTGCCTTCTTTTTGTCCTGTTTAGGTTCTGGTCTGGTGGAGGTGCCTGCTCCTTCGCCTTGTTCTAGCTCACTGATTGGACAAAATGGTATAAAAACAGGAACACTGGATATCATTACATTCTCCTCAGTAATTCCACTGGCTGAAACTGAAGTAAACACACAGGATGCATGGATGTCCTGTGTAGTAAACTATACCTGACTCTGCGACTGAGACGGTCGCATCTCTCCTGCAGCAGCGCCACCTTGCTCTCCAGTCGCTCCTTGTTCTCCTTGGACCTCCTGCTCTCTTCCCTGGCTTTGTCTCTCTCCTCCCTCAGCCTCTCCCCCTCCTCCTTGGCCTCACTTCTCTCTTCCCTGGCTCTCTGAAGGAGTTCTCTGGCTTGAGTTTTCTCCTCTCTCATCCTCTCCAGCTCCTCTGTCAGCTGGTCTCTCTCCTGGATCAGCCGGGGTAAGGCCTGGACACACACAGACAAGTGGAGAAATAAGGGGTTGATAGGTGGACGGGTTGGTGACTATATTCTCTCTTTCCATGAAGAAAAAGTGTGATGTCCCACCTCTATCTGTCTGTCCACTTCCTCCTCTTCCTCCCCAAGCTTCTTCCTCCTCCTCTTCAGATCTGCTACCTGATAAGAGACAGAAACCATTAGTCCATGTGGTTTAGGTTAGTGTATCAGTGATTAATAGTACACACAGTATGGGATACAAGACCTTGGTCTGCAGCATGGCCTCCTGGTTCTTCAGCTCTCTGGCTCTCAGCTCCATCTGATCTTTTAGGTCCTCCAGTTCTGACTCCTAATAGAAGAAATAAAAAAGATTTATTCTCTGGAATAGACTGTTTACTTTTTTTTTAGAAAAAGCTTCCCTTTACCCTTAATTTGGTAAGTAAAAAATATAATTTCTGTCTATATACTGGAATTTTAAATTAAAACCATCCACCCGGTGGAAAGGATGACCTACTTTATGAGCCATCAGTTTTAGACCATGAAAGTCCAGCACTGCATCGTTAATAAATGTGTGTGTCTGTCTGGTCTCACCTTGCGCGAGTGTGTCAGCTGTGTCTTTTGTATCTGTGTGTTGAGCTGCAAGCGGAGTTTCTCCAGTTGGACAGCATGCGAGGCCTGCAGATGCTCTCTGTCCTCCTGCAGAGTAGAAAGCAAGCGCGCCCTCTGAGCAGTCTCCTGGAACACACAAACACAACATTTTTTAATTGCGTTTAAAAAACAAACAAAAAAAATGGCTAGTTGTGGATTTATTTATTATTAATATAGAGCCTGTTCTTCTCTGCTGATGCGTGCTGGAAACGAAAATATGGCATTTAAATATATTCTACTGTTTCCACTAATGTAAGTACAGGATGAGGGCATGTATCAGCTAAATGTGAAACGTAAACACTATCTGACCTCATCCAGGTATTTCTCTCTGATGCTGTTCATCTCTCTTCTGTGGTCCTCCCTCAACTGCTCCAGCTTCCTCTCGTGATCGCGCTGCACTTCCTCCCGCACTTCCTGAAGAACATCAGCTAGCTAGACAGTGACAGAATTTGTTTTGTTTTAGACTTCGTAGATTTTCCATGACAGACCGACATAAAAGAAAGACACTAATGACAAAACAAGAACATGACCGTCACACTGACAAGACAAACCAGTGGAAGGAGGGAGGGGGACTGTTGCAGTGTTAAGTTATTTTATGCATGTGTTTCTATTTAACACATAGTGTGACCATAGGAACATATGCATGCACTTGATCTTTCAACACATGCTTTGCTCTGACACATAAATACATGTTTTTGACTTTGAATAGAGATTATTTTACAGAAACAGATCAAATGAGACCAGGACTGAATATTATGAGTCCAGCAAAGATCTTGTTCTATTGCAAAGAGAGGAGGACATGGTGTTCTGAGTCCTGGATTCAGTGAAAATGTAACTAAAGAAAATAAATATACACATGGTGATGAGGATGACCTAACCTCTCGGTGGTAATCTGCCAGCTGCTGTTCAGGACGTGGACTCATGAACTCCCTCCTCTTCTCTGTGATATTGACCTTTATACAGACAAAATAGTACAAACACAGACAGACAAACATAGGGACAGGTCATTAATCTGTGTCCCTCAAGTCCAATGCCACCATGTACCACCAAAACAGAACAAACATAAGGCCTGGTTCTCCTGATGTTTCCAGTTGTGTCTGATGTTTACATAAATATAACACAAAGTGGTTATATACTACATATACATCATTTGAGTTCATATCCGGTTAATGTCTTTTTTTTTTATTAATGACGCCAACACTTTACTTCCACAATGGATGTTCAAGGCATTCATTATTTATCTTGCTGTTTGCTAACAACAACTGACAAGAAATAAACTAAAACTGAACTGTACTGAAGAGGGTGACTGACAGGAGGTTTTTACATATGAAAACTGGTATCCATGTTAATATGCCAACCTGTTACATTGCGTGGGTCATATGTTGTTTATCGGTGTTTTAAACCCCCAACGTCTCCTTCCAAGCAGCGCTGCCTGGAAGGTGCTAGGATTAGACAATGGTTATGGTTAGGGTTAGGCCGGCCACACACTGGCTGCGTCGCGTGAGCGTGTCAGCTGCGTGGCATGTCCGTTTTTATTTCGGCTCCCATGTTAACAGGTTAGAGCGTGCACACTGCCTGCTTGACACGCACGTCTCAGGCACGACGCCTATTTTTCACGCGACACGCAAGCGTGTTGGAAGCGTTTCTAGGCAAAACAGAATAGGAAAAGATGTTTTATTTGTCATTTTGACACAAATACATATTAATAAATGTAAATAAATGTTGATGTTTGAAAGTCTCTAGGTTTTGACATAAATGCAGATATAAATGTAATTAAAAAAATAAATAATTATCGATTTTCAAATAATGCACCTGTCAATACAGAACGAAATATTCTGTAGCCTATTTTGCCGTCAATACTGCCGACGTTGTCTTTACTGTAATCAAATCAGTATATATTTATGTTTAACATGAAGTATACTACTGCTTGAGTGCAGTAAATCAATGGGAAACATACATGTGTACAGACAAGGCTAGCAGCAGCAGCGCCGCGTCAGTTTCTGGTGGGCAAAGACAGAAAAATCCACGCAGCCGCCACGCAACAGAAATGCCACACTCACGCGACGCAGCCAGTGTGTGGCCGGCCTTAGGGTTAGGGTTATGGTTAGGTTTGGGTTAAAACACAGCGCCCAGGATGGGCGCTGCGAGGGGCACGGGCACAAGAGGACCACTGGTGTGAATAAAAGACTTAAAAATCTCCTTAAAAAAGCCGGGTTAGGGTTAAGGTTAGGGTTAGGTGCCTTGAAGTCAACGGTTGCAGCGATGCCTGGAAGGAGACGTCAGGGGCTTAAAACACCATCAAGCTCATTTGTTTTTCACTCCAGATTGCTTAATAACAGTGACACTATTTGAATTCTGCTATTTATTAAACTTCAATTATATTGATTTTCAAACATTATATTGTTTATCTTTGTTGTTCCTAGTATTTGTGTTTAGCTTCAGTTTGTGTGGAATTAGATATCCCTCATTAGTCATGCAGAGAAGGAGTCTCAAGGCAAGTCATGCCAGGTGCAATATCAACATTCAAACACTGACATTTTAAAGACTAAATAATATTGAAATCAAAGACGAGCCGGACACAAGCAGGCCAGCAATCCTCCTCAGTCACCTCGTGTTTCAGGGAGTTTAGTTTCTCCTCCCTCTCTCCCTGGAGTCTCCTCTTCTCCGCTTGCAGCTCTTTTTCCGACTCAGCCTTCAGACGCTCAGTGTCCTGCCTCTTCTGGGCCTCCAGTCTGTCGCGCTCCGCTACTCGCTCTTCCTCTAGAGTGATGCGTAACTCCTTCAGCATGACCTCACTTTCCTTCCTGATCACAGGACACACACACACACACACACACACACACACACACACACACACACACACACAAGACACGCAGATTTAGCGTCACTTTGTTTTCTGCAACTCAGTTTTCTGTGTTAATGTATGTGTCTGACCTGAGTTGGTGTTGCTGCCTCTCCCTCTCCCCGCGGACAGACTCTCTGAGCTCCTCTAGAGTCCTCTCAGACTCTTCATTCAGCCTGGCCTCCTCCTCTCTCCTCTTAGACACGAGATGCTGCCGCAGAGCCCTTTGGGAGACACGCATACATGTGCATTTATGAATTAAGAAATTGTTCTAAAAGTGTTTAGTAAAATATGTGTCTCCATGCCTACCTCAGTCTTTCCTCACTCTCCTCCTTCAGCCTCCTCTCCTCATCGTCCTCTTTTCTCCTCAGCTCCTCCTGGAGGAGACGCATTCTCTTCTCCTTCTCCTTCATCATATTCTCCCTCTCCTCCTCCTCTTGATCAGCCTTCCTCCTCTCCCTCTCTACCTTCCTCTCTCTCAGACTCCTTTCCTCTTTCTCTGCCCTCTTCCTCTCCTCCTCCTCCTCCTCCTCTTTCTCCCTCTCTTTCTTTTCTCTGTCTTTCCACACTCTCGGGCCGCCCTCTTCTTCCAGTGGGCTCTCCTGGTTTTGTAAGGGGGGTTCAGTGTCTTCAAGTTGGGTGTTGGAAGTGCGGACCAGCCGACCTCTGGAGGTCTCAGGCCTTTGTAGCCCCAGAGACGTGCCGAGGCTTTCGGTTTTCAGACGGAGCATGTCAGCTTGCTCTGAGCGGGACGAGCTTGAGAGGGAGGGCGAATGGCTGAGCTGGTGGAGGACGAGCCGGTCAACTTTTATTGCTAGAGGGTTGTCTTTGCCAGCAGCCTGCAAATGGCTGAAGAGGGAGAAAGGTGTTATACCAATTGTTAAAAAAGGCTGTAAATACCCTAAGATTGCATACAACTTTCAGTGTTACTTTATTAATGGACAAGTTGTTTATGTTTCCTGAATGTCCATGCCCTTCCTTTGACGAAGTACTGCATGTTTCACTGATATACTGTACATGTAATGGTTGGGAGCTTCGCAAAGAAATGTTTGGGGATTTCACAGCTGAAATTACTTTCATGGAAACAAAATGGATTAAGGCATCTAAAATGAACTTCCAGTTCCTTGTGAGGCACTATTCAAGACCTGATAAGAGATAATGCAACTTAGTTTAAGCACAGCAGCTGTTTTCCAGGAACAATATCAAAAAGAAAAACGTACCTCTTGGCAGCCTTAGCCTTCTGTGTCTTTGCCCCCCCTTCATTCTCCTCTTCCTCTTTTGTTTCCTCTTTATCGTCTCTCTCCAGTGGACTGACAGTGCCGGACAGGTCGTTGATGTCCAGAACCTTTTCCGACAGCTTTAGGATAAAACAAAAAAACAAAAACAGAACCATTACAAAACAGATTGACAACAGTTCAACGAATGACTGAATGGTGGTGAATGGGTGTCACACTGCATGATCAGAGTACCTTGACATCTATGGAGGATGAAGCCTTCTCAATGTCTTCACTGGCCTCAGACTCCTGCAATAACACAAACACATATAAACACTCAACGGCAAGGTAACGGTTCTGAGTAAACACGCAAACAAAATTGCACAAGCAACACTAAATATTGAAGACACAGACCACACACACACACACAGCATGAAGTCAAAAGCAGAGCGTACACAAACACAAACAAGGCCAACGAGCTGGCAGGCATACTGAAGTGAAGATAGTCAAGCAATGTGTAATCAAAGCAAGCAGTCTTGGAAAGATTGGGGAGGAAATGGCGGGAGATGAGAGACCTGTGCGTCTGGTCAAATAACTCAAAATCACCCGTCAATCCAAAAGCAGATGGACTACCAATGGGAAAAGGGATCAGAACTTTCCAATCCAGTCCTCAGGGGCTCAAACGGATCCGTCCTCTCACCAAATAATATTCCAGTGTGCGAGTGATGACATTCAGGCTGGGAGCCCCTAAGGCAGTGGAGTTGGATTCTGGGAGCTACATGCACCTGCGTGCAGAGATCAGGCAAGATCAGGGTTGGGGTCGGGTAGTGAATGGGGTGAGGTGTGTAAGCACGCACAGAGGCAACACCAAACCCTACCTCTGCAGGAAGGGGGGATTTGTTTGTCACATTCTTCATCTTGCCAGCAAGAGTTTTTCTTATTTGGTCAAGCGTTCTAAGGTCACTCAGCATCATCTTCTTGTTTAGCTTGGCGGGTCGAACCTGAGCCGCTCCAGCCTCAAAAACCTCAACGACTTGCTCCTCACTCTCCGATGCAGTTTGGGGCTTTTGGGCGTCTGATTCATCATCTACCTCCAGCCCCTCCCCCTCTGTGTCTCCCCCTTCGCTCTGTAGACATCTCTCTAACACCTCCTCGTCACTCTCTATCACTTTCCCCTGGCTCAGGGAGCATCTCTCCAAAGCCTCATCGTTCTCACCCTCCTCCTCCTCCTCTTCTTGCTCTCTTTCACTATTTATCTCAACCTCCTCCTCCTCCTCCTCTTTTTCCTGCTCTCTTTCGCTATATATCTCCACCTCCTCTTCCTCCTCCTCTTGTTCCTTTTCACTATTTATCTCCTCCTCCTCTTTTTCCATTTCTTGCTCTCTTTCGCTATATATCTCCACCTCCTCCTCCTCCTCTTTTTCCTTTTCTTGCTCTCTTTCGCTATATATCTCCACCTCCTCCTCTTTTTCCTTTTCTTGCTCTCGTTCGCTATTTATCTCCTCCTCCTCCTCTTTTTCCTTTTCTTGCTCTCTTTCGCTATTTATCTCCTCCTCCTCTTTTTCCTTTTCTTGCTCTTTTTCGCTATATATCTCCTCCTCTTTTTCCTTTTCTTGCTCTATTTCGCTATATATCTCCACCTCCTCCTCTTTTTCCTTTTCTTGCTCTCTTTCGCCATTTATCTCCACCTCCTCCTCTTTTTCGCTATTTATCTCCACCTCCACTTCCTCATTCTCATTCTGCCCTTCTTCGTCATCTACACTTCCCTCAAGCTCTTCCCTCTCTTTGTCATTTTCGTCCTCCTCCTCACTCCCTTCGTCTTGATCGCTTTTGAAGCATTTCTCTACAACTTCATCGCTACCTTCCTCAAATTCTTCCGCTTGTATCTCTTCCTTCACCTCTTCTTTCTCCTCCGTTAAACTCTCCCCTGCCCCGTCACTCTCCACATTCTCTTCTCTGTCTTTGGCCTCATGCTGTTGGCTTTTGAAACAACTTTCCACGTCGCTGTCATTTTCCTCTCTTTCCTTGCTCTCCTGCTTGTCACTGTGTTGGACGTTTTTTGACACTCCACCATCGCCTTCATCTATCTCTCCATCATCGCCCTCACAGCATTCCTCCTCTACCTCATCGCTCTCTACCACCTCCTCCTCCTCATCATTCTTGCTTCCTATAGACCCTTTACTTCCTCCCTGCTCGTCCTCCATCTCCTCCCCCTCTTCTTTGGTTTCCCTCTCATCCGCTTCCTCGTCCTGTGCCTCTCCATCCTGCAGCTCATTTTCTAACTCTCCTTTCTCCTCTGTCTCTCCCTCCTCTGCTTTCCCTCCTCCTTCATCCTCTCCCTTCTCTCTCTGAACATCCTTGTCTTCCTCCTGCTCCTCCTCCTCCTCCTCCACCACCTCATTCACCTCCTCTGCTACCTCCTGTTCAGCAGAGTTTCCAGCATGTGCCCCCTCCTCACTGACATGGTTTCTGCTGCCCGCCAGTGAGGACAGGTGGAGGCGGCGGCCCCACAGAGAGTCCTTGATGGAGAGGAATAGGAGGAATTGTCCATCCATCCCAGACAGAGGCACAAAGGAAGCGTGCAGAGACACAAGGGAGAGAAAGGACGAAGGAGGGCAGGTGAGGGAAGGAGGCAGTCAAAAAAGATTGTGACCCCAGCTTAAAGATGTTGGGGGTGGGGGGGAGGGGGTTATCTTGACACAACTGCACGCAAAATTACCAGATCATGCATTTTTCAAGGACAAAATGAGTCATGTCAGACAACCAACACACGAGAAATAAATTAGTCAAATGCACAAATAAAAATATGCATGTATGCATAGAAAAACATACACGTCTCTCTCACACTCGAATACAGGCACACACAAAGGGGCAGGTTTGTTTGATAAATGTAATTCCTCTTTCAAAAAAGCCACAGTGTGTTAATGTTTTGGGACATTGTGTAATTACAGAATAAAGAGTAAATGCATTACCAACTTTCATCAGTAGGTAATGTAAGACATGTTCATAGATTTATAAATTAGGACTGACTTTTTCTCAGAATGTAATGGCAGTCATGGGGAGTTGTACTGGTCTATCCCAATGGGGATATATACAAAAAATTAGAGGAATGATAGTATTCGTTGTTTTGAAACATGCTCCTGATATATACTTTTAGACAGCAAAGCAGTAACAGTGACAGTAGGAAGACAGCAAGACAAAGAGGAAGGCACAGTGACAGCCGTGCCCATAGGACAGATCCCAGCAGCATAGCAGCTACAGGAACACACCCAGGGTCACGGTGCAAAGGTTTAAAAAGGTTTAAAAAGGTCACACGAGACAAAGAGAAGGAATAAGAGATGGTTTAGAAACACAGTTACATGAGACAACAAGACAAGTTCACGGTAGCGATAACACAGAGAATGTGTGGAAACAATTAGGCTTGCCGCAAACCTAAAAATATATGTACAGTATATATTAGCATCTATATCCCACATTATTATTATTATTATCATTAATTGAAAATGCAATGTGAAGTTATCAATGGCTGCATTTTTATCTTCACAATATACTCTGGTCTTGAACATCTCTGGCTTAAAGCTATTAGTGCGCGGCTATTTTATATTAATGAATGTCCGTAACATTCAAGCCATTGCCAAATGAGTTGATACAAAGCTAATCAGCTCCATAAAACTCTCTCTGTATTTGTCAGTATGGCTATGTTTACAAAATGGTGTCGCCCGGCGAAATTCCCACGCAGCAGCTTGAGGGAAGCGTTTTACTGCAGAGAAAGGACAACAGCAGCGTTCAGCTTTGGAGACGAAGAGGACTGCTGCAACAGGTGAAGGCATGGCTAAAAACCCGAAGAAGCGTCCACAAAATGTTTCAGTCAGTGATTGTACTGCTAAGAAAAGACCTGCACGATCAGCAGAAGGACTAAAATCCACCAAAAAAAAAGTTACCGACAGCGAAGACAAACACAGATAACCATTGGTGTGGCTTTTCCTATTTGGAGAACGCTGAAAAAAAAGAAAAGCGACTGAGGTAAGACACAGATGTCGCCTTACTGCTTATGAACAGGCTATTAATGGGTTTTGTAACGTACTAGGAGTAGGAATTATTGCTACTTAATTTACTCAACCTAAATTATGTGCTATTAACAACTGCGTGGAGGAGGGGTAGGGGTGCGATCACCGAAGGCTTGCGTCATGTGGATGCCCAACAGTATTGTTGTCATTATTTAGAATTCCTAATGGAAGCGACAGAAACTACGCACTATAGCTTTAAAGATACAGTAGAAATACTATTAACCTCAACAATTATGAATATACCTGAGATGTCAGGGTTGTGCTTCTTAAATTCCTGTCAATTCATGCAACATATAAAAATGTTTCAGACAAGTAAAACATAAAACACTAAGGCCATTCAAAGAACATGATTGCATGATGAACACAGGTGTTAGATACAGAACACCGAAATGAGAGAGCAAGGAAGACAAAGAGCTGAGAGCCGTGTGTGTGTGTGTGTGTGTGTGTGTGTGTGTGTGTGTATATACCTGTTGGGATGGTGGTTCAGGGCTGTGGTCTCCAGATAAGGCCAAGTCCTGCAACTCTGGCTCTGTTCTCTCCTCAGCTGGAGCTTCACCACTGGCTTCACTGTCCTAGAGCACACACACACAGACACACAGACACACAGACACACACACACACACTTAAACTTTCCACTGGAACTGACTGAATAAGAGAAAAATATAATATTCATACCTAAAAAGGACTGTACCTGTCTCGAATCAACATGGAATCAAACTGAATCAAAACTAGGGCTGCAACTAACAATTATTTTCATAGTCGATTAATCTGTTGATTATTTTCTCGATTAATCGATTAGTTGTTTGATCTATAAAAATGTCAAAACATGGTGAAAAATGTGGATCAGTGTTTCCCAAAGCCTAAGAGGACGTCCTCAAATGTCTTGTTTTGTCCAAAACTCAAAGATATTCAGTTTACTGTCACAAAGGAGAGAAGAAACTAGAAGATATTCACATTTAACAAGCTGGAATCAGAGAAATCTTATTTTTTTTAATAAAAAAATGACTCAAACGATTAATCGATTATCAAAATAGTTGGCGATTAATTTAATAGTTGACAACTAATCGATTAATCAATTCATCGTTGCACCTCTAATCAAAACTATCTCATCAAAGACAAAAGGTACCTGGATTTATCGGTCTGAAATATATCAGTAAGCCCTGCAACAGCTGTTCTCATTTTCTCTTTTTACAGTAGAAGATTGATTTTAGAACCAGAACCAGTTCTGTTTAAAGCAAACCATCCTCTGTCTACCTCATAATGTAGGCCTCCTCCAAGTGCATCCAGGTCCAGATGAAGGTTCTTCAATAATCGGTCTGAACCGCGAGGACTCGGCTGAAAAAGTGACAATGTCTGGTTAGACAGGGACATAAAATATACATTTAGGAGCCATATTAGGCAGCTAAACCAACTACTTATATCATCTTACACTTGTCTTTAGGTTGAACTGCACCTCGATTTCGGAGATTTTCTTATTGTCGTCATCATCAACATCATCATCATCATCATCAAAGCCAGGCAGAGTGAGAGACACCCTCTCCTCCTGCCTGCTGCCTAAAACACTAGATGCTCCACTGCTCCGAGGACCCTGACAGAGAAAGACATTTATTATAGTATACTGTATACTGTAATGGTTTGGGAGAGGCTAACAATAAAAAATCAAATCATATGGTCCTCCATATAGCAATGGGATCTTACCCCAAGGGATGTCTTTAGGGGCTCCAGTCCCCCAGTGCTGCCAAGGGGCCGCCGCAGACCAGGGGCAGAACCAGGCAGAGGGCCTGGGCCGAGAGCATCCAGACCTCTCAGAGGAGCCAGGCTGCCCAGCGGGGATGGTAGAGGTCCCAGGGCTGAACTCAGTGCCTGTAGGAAAAAAGACACAGTGTCCATACGGCTACAACGTTTCTCTTGCTTCATACTCAGTATTGATAAAATACACATATTTAAAACTGCATTTTTTTCTTCTTTTAAATTCTATTATCCATGTAACACAGAGTGAAGCATTTCTCCCACTAACAAGGTTAAATACAAAAAAATACAAGATTAAACTGTGGAAAAATACAACAACAACTCACTCCAGGAGTCTTGAGCGGCTCTTTCTTCTTTTTCTCTTTCTTCTCCTTCTTTTCTTTCTTCTTCTTCTTGTCCTTGTCCTTCTTCGCCCCTGTGCCTCCTGCAGCGGCCGTGAGCTGGGCGCGCTCACGCTCCTGGGCCACCAGGCGGCGGTAGTGCTCGTCGCACGGGTGATCCCATGTGGACTGTCCCGAGGAGAAGTTGAAATAGTAGATATCCCCCGTCACATCCTGGCTGCGGGGGAGGAAGGGGGAGAGGAGGGGGGTCACTTCGGCACCTCCAAAAAGGCCCAGAAAAGTGAAGGAGAGATGATGGGTGGATGGGTGGGTGAACGTAGAGATGTCACCAGAGGTAATGTCACTGAAACTGAACGCTGCACCAAATGAACTATGATATACATATACAAAACCTATATGCCACAAAATAATATTACTTCATTTGTTTTCTTCATAATTTGGTATCAGTCTCTCAGTCGACAGGAGCACACACAGAGCAGAAAATGGTGAAGCAATAGGCCTAAATAGTGGCATAAATTCTAGAGAAAAAGGCTTCAGTTGGTTTAGATGCTGATTGTTGCTTTATAGAGAAGGTTGCTATGCATGTCCACCTTCAGGTTTTTTGAGAACAGATCTTCACCCTTGATTAGTTCCATGGACACAAACACTCCCACACTACATTACTGTCAAAACACACTACGATAAATCAAACTTGCTACTGGGACTGCTTGTATCTCTGGTGCCTCACCAAGACTGTTCACAACAACTTGCAAATAGAAACCCAGAGTGAGACTGTAATACCACATTCTCAATGCCAAACATGATTTCATAATAATACATCAAGTGCAGTAAAATCATCTCCAGATTAGAATTATCTCTGCATAAGGTTTTCTGTGGGTGGCCATGCTACCGAGGATCCACTCCCCAGTCTCTCTCCCCTTAATTACCAAGGCTTCCACTCGGGAGGCAGCGGGGCAACAATGCCTTCCCTGGCCAGCCACAGGAGCTCCGGCTCACTGTCGGGATCAATGCCAATCTCTCTTGCGTACTCTTGGATCTCTGATGAGAGAAAGAGAAAAAGAGTGATATGAGACAAAATTAATGTAATAGTACATTATACAGCATCTAGTATGTTTAACAGCTCATTAAGGCAAACTAAGCCCCCCCAAAACAAACACGATATAACAGAATGATATAAGAGTTTAGGAGGTGATAAAAACTCAATATATTGAATGAATAAACGCTGCAGGTTTTCCACACTACTGCTGTCAGGAAGGATCCTCCCATTATCTATCATCAATATCAATGTATATGTATGATGATAGATAATGGAACTATATATATATATATATATAGATAATATAGACACAGTGAGTCAATCATATCCTTAACGGCAGCCATACCCAGGGTATCACCCTCACCACTGTGTACCTTGTTCAGAGGGTGTATAGCTTTCATCATAGTCCTCTTCAAGGATCAGTTGGTCCCCTATGAGAGCAGCTGCAGTCATGGTTACTGCAGAGAAATGCAAAACAGGATGAATGGCACAAGCCAGGGAGATATACTGTATAACACTGTGGCAGACAACTACACAATGTTGCCTGTCTCGCTCTGCACCCTCAGCGTTTCACTATGCTGTGTGACGCCCTGCTTTCTGAGAGAAAACTGAAGATTTTTACCTTGCTAATGCGCGGGACAGCTGAAGGGGGGGTGCGCTAAGCTACTTAAGCTAGCATCTCAGCTAACTTCAACTGCTAGCTAGCTGGGCCCCATAAAGCTACTTAACGTTAGCTCAGTCAGCTAAGTAGTTTGAGAATAGCTTATTCGTGATAAATGATTTACCTTCCAAACTTCCAATCGTTTTCTCATTAGCCTCTGTGGCAATACCGATCGGTTGTCAGTTGTTTAACACAGACATTGTGTACGCAGAGGGGAGAAGGATACGAAAGTTACAGTACTAACAACATCTCTAAGGACGCTTCCCTCGTTTCCTATTGACGATGGAAACGTAGCTCTGACTGGCTGAGCCAAATGTGGCGTTCAAGTATCCTCGTAAGCTCCCAATTCGTCCATATATTTAGTACAATCATGGCGAAATCGAAATTTGAACAAAAGTGGCTTTTGTTTAATTTAAAATGTAACATAACCGTTATTGATTCAGCAGGACTATTCAATTCTATTTTATTTTATTTATAATGTCAAATAAATCACAATAGAAGTTATCTCAGGACACTTTACAAATAGAGTAGGTCTAGACCACACTCTATAATTTACAGACTCAACAATTCCCCCCAAGAACATGCATTTGGTGCAGTTCCATTTAACAGGCAGAATCCTCGGACAGAACCAGGCCCTTGGTGGGCAGCAGATGGCCGCTGCTGGTTGGAACACAGAGACACAGACACAGATATACAGAAATATGATTGATAATAATTAAAGCAGTTTGTAAGACAGTTGTTACTAGAGAGAAAAGATAATATAACAGACGCATTTATTTGATTTTTTAGTTTTTCTTAGTTACCATGTTACACAGTCATGGCTACTGTAGGCTATCCATCCTCCTCCTTAATCCTCTCGCTCATTTTTCTTCCTCTTGGGCAATTTAGGCTTAGAAGACTTCGTTTTGAAATTTTTCTAAGTAACTTAAAAAATCCTCATATTCCCCTTTCCACCATTTCTTTCTTTAAGCCACAGTTCTGTAAGCAACATTCCTCAACAAAGTAGCCTACTTGGAACAAAGTTGGCGCAGGGCCCTGCACTCTGGATATAGGCTATGGTATAATAACAGAGGGGTGGGGTTATCAGTTCAGCAGACTCTATGGTGCAAATTGGCCACAGGTTGTAGGATTGTTCTCAGGCACTGGAAAGCAAAAAAGAGCATCCCCTTTAATGAATGGTTAGGATAAATGGCCAAAATAGCCAACAACAGACAGGCGATATTTCTAAAAAATATGGGGCCCCTTTTTGATATTGAATGGCTAACTAAGGTGAAGCTGCCAATGTTACTATGTGTAAGATATATCATGTTATTATGGGTATCTGATAGATAAGTGATAAATTATGTTGTGATGGTGGTAGTAAAGGTTGGACACACGTGGCTACTATATGTCAGTGAAATGTGATAGGTACAGCGATTCTTGCCTGATATGTTGCATACATTGTAGTCTCGCTTTGCCAGACCATCCGCACGCTGTGGAGCGGAGAAGGGTCTGGCTAGTCCACATAGCATTCTAGGATGGGAGATCCTAGAATGATCAAACCAATCACAATCATCATGGGCGGCGCTAAGCTTTTCACGGAGTCGCTGTAAAATAGTCCTGCGAGAGAAAACTCAGATTGGACAGATAGTCTAGCTAGCTGTCTCAATTTACCCTGCTGAGATCTGAGGAGCAGTTAACCATAGTCCTCAGAAATCCACCGGAGATTAAAATTCCAATACAAAGAAAGCGAAAAGGAAACGGACACCGGCGAAAATACATGCATCCGGCGGAATTTCCTGCGGCACCGGAGCAATCCCGGAAGTGGAACGTCAAGGATAAAGACTAAATACATTGTGACATATATAATAATATGACTCTGTTGTGTAGAACCTACAGCCATTTTCTTCAAATTAATCACTGACAAAGTGGAGAAACTGAGCTCCATAGATATGTTGCTAATCTGTTTTGAGTAAAGAGAGTTATTCTTTAAAATTTACATAAAAAACAAATTTTAATGACACAAGAAATTTATTGTGTATTGTAATTCAAATAACTATTAATTTTCAAATGTGTGTTAAAAAGGTTTGTTGCATATAAAGATCCCTGTGGTGTAGCAAATGGCCCTTTTTTATCTCAAAGCCTCATTCACAGCTGGGGGGTTGCATTAACACCGTGTTGCTAAATAATGCCTCTGTCCCATCACAGAACCAGGGTTTAAAATCAGATTTTTGTCACTCTTTTCACGCAATTCATTGTTGTCTTCTGTCTACAACAGAGTAGCTAAAATAGAACAAGTTTCCTGTCCAGCATCTTGGAGAATACTTTTAAAAATTGTATCTGGTGTAGTATGTGCAGAGTAGGATTAAAGCTTCAAATAAATAAAACTATTTTAGTTTGACTTTTGTCCTGATCGCTTTACTCAGGGTTTAACCACAAGAGGGCAGACTAGGAGAGAACTGATGCTACATGACTGGTCTTTAGTCCGTCTGTCTAGAAACTGTGGTGATGCACTGAATTGAGTAAATTCATCTAACTCTCTGTTTAATGTGGTGCCAAAAATACAGTGAGTTTTCAAATATCCCCTATGACTTACATACATATATTTCCTCACCTCTCACATAGCATATATATATATATATATATATATATATGACAACAACTAACAACTGAAGACATGAAAGGGGAGAGAGGGGGGTTGAATGACATGCAGCAAAGGGCCGCAGGTCGGAGTCGGACCCGGGCCCACTGAGTCGAGGAGTAAAACTCTATATATGGGCGCCCGCTCTACCAACTGAGCTATCCGGGCGCCAACACATATTGGTTTTTCACTTCTTCGACATGCTTCAGGTACATAAATAATACAAATCTAATAAAACACATTACATAATAGTTAATAGGTGCCAAATAGTTATCCAGAATCCTTGACATCCATGGGTTGAAATAAAAAGGATTTCTCTTCCCGTTCTGGGTTTGTCAATAGTGTGGGCGGTTTGGGTGAATGGCCTCTATCTTGGGCAATGGTAGCTTTAGCATTACAAACAGGCCTTGAAACACAAATGTTCAACATGACACCTACGCAGCAAACAGTTTAATCAGTTTAAGTAGAATGATCTACAATATGGTAGCCATGAAGTTCATCTCCTTTTTAATGTTAAAATTTGAGTCAACTCATCCGATTTCATTTACGATGGTTGTAGATAGGTTATTGGACAACCCAAAATTTGAAGCAGTGCCCCTTCCATTTCATGAAATTTCATTTGAAATAAAAAAAGCAATAAAACCAAGCTAATGTGTTCGCCACTATACCCATTTCACACCGAGGGTTTAACCAGGGTTGAACCAGGGTTGAACCAGGGTTGCATCACTTTGTGTGGGTTAAACGACTCAGCTTCGAGATCCAGGTCAAAAGGTGGTTAGGACGCGGGCGTCGGGTCCATTTCAATGTGAACTGCACACAACCAGGGTTGCTAACAACTGGAACAGGACAAACTAGGTCATGTTGGAAATGGGGGTGCACCGTCGTCATAGGGCGCTGCACACTTTGAAAAAAACAAACAGATTTTGTCTCACTGACAAAATGTAATCGTATGAAAATAAGTTTTATTTATCTCTTTCAAAGCTCTCTGGTTTGTAAAGCTATCCTACTTCTTTCTCTCTCTTTCTGTCTCTCTCTCTCTCTCTCTCTCTCTCTCTCTCTCCTGCTCGCCCAAGACACACATTTGCAGCCAGCAGTCTTTTTCGCCAGCCCTATGACCTGGAAATTCTATCGCTGAGTGATGAAGTTCATCCACCAATGTTCAATCCAACATTGTTGGATTGAGTGTGATGACGTCAGTGTTTGGGTTTCCCCATTGGCCATTGAAATTTCCAACTTTATTGGCGCAACACAGGCTTTTAACTTTGATCACCAGTCAAGTACAGGACAAGTAGGCCTATGTAATTTAGTAAGGACAATCACGAACAGCAGTGACAGGCTATTTCTATATAAATAAAGTGGATGGGCAGGTTTTGATTTTTTTATGAAGAGAGTAGCTCATGTTCACAAATATTGATTGAACATTCCTAGGCCATGAAAATAACATATTTGAATTTTTAATTTAGTTGTTGTTCCCCTTTAACTACTCTAGTAATTGCTTGTTACCATTGCAATACATAATAGCTAGTGTATGAGGTATTGCATATTTTAAATGAAATATTAATCTGCATACTTGTAGCCTATACAGCCATCAGTGAAGTAAATATAAATACATATCTTATTTGAGAAATGATGGAATCACGGTCTTGCTCGAAAAGTCTGTGTGGCAATATTAAAAAGTTAAATTGGAGTGCTGCCCTAGTCTTGCCTTTAATTTTTTATCCAGGTTAGGATTTAGCACCCAGTCTTTAAGGTCTTGTGAGTTGAGCATGTTGTGTCTTTTATTTTTAACTGTATAAAATCTGCAAAATTGGAAACAGTCCATTTCCACTACCTTAAAATTGTCTTTCAACTCTTCTTAAAACTTTACCATGATTCATAAAATTGCCTTTTCTGTCCTTCTTGAAAGCACATGTGCAGTATGTACTATTACTTGTAGTAAATGCAGCAACAGCAGTTTGTCATAGCATTTGCTGTGCATCAGCTTTCACAAGTGCAGCGCTTCACCAAGGCACATGTTCTTCTCATGTTGGCAGACCCTAACATTTAACTGTACACTTTAATTACACTGCATTATCTTTGGAACAGTCTTAAGAGCAGAAAATGGCTACAGAGGCTCGTAATAGGATAAGATAGTGTTTCCTATCACCGGTCAGAACAACAACTGGTTGGCAGAGAAGTTCCCCAAGTGTGTACTCATTATTGTCTGATTACGTAAGCGTTCATCAGTATTTGTGAGAGAGTATTATTTTATGGTTAAACATGAATGTATGTCAACCTAATTTTGCTCCTTCAATGATTTAGGTTATCTGAGTTCAGGGTGGATTTTCTTGCTGTCAAGCTCTACAACCCACAGGGCGATGCAACCTACAGTGACACTCTGTGACCAGCGCTTTGGTCCAAATATCTGTATTAAAGCAGAAGCGACCTCAACAGATGTGACATTGCAAAACCACATCACTACAGACTTGGCAATCTGAAGTGGTGTGTGTGTTGGAGAAAATGGGAGAGAGAGCTCCACACTGTTGCTTACAGCTGAGATAACCTCCCCTGCTGGTTTGAGAACAGTGCTCCATCATGGAGCCAGCTGGAGCAATGACGTGACCTTTGAACCTCAGCTAGGGCCTGATCAAATAGTGGATTTGCTGATTAAATATTTATCAGCTCCGGGCAATTACCCCACATCTGTCTGGCTGTTAGATGGTCACTTTAAAGCTTCAGTGCGTAACTTTTTGATATTAATGAATGTCCCTTACATTCAAGCCATTGCCAAATGAGTTGCTACGAAGCTAATTAAGACTATCAGCTCCACACAACTCTCTCTGTATTTCTCAGTATGGCTATGTTCAGAAGATGGTGACTTTCATGTGCAGAAAGTCGAGTAAGGATAAGTACCTCTTCTGAAGAGTCCATCATGTTTTTTTAATCCTCCGTGTCCTCCTTGGCAACTGTGCAACTTTACATTTAAAGTACATGCCTTAATCATTGAAAAAAAGTCACGAAAGGGCAAGTATCATGTGGACGTGTTCCTTTTCAGAGCATCAATAAATCCCATCACATGTGTTAAGGCCAGAAACCTTTGCTTTATGTAACTGTTGCCATTAAAATCCTTTGTGATCTCCCCCCCAAAAAAAATCAATTTGCGCAGTTTGAAAATGTCCCTAAAATTTAGATGCCCCATGATAAACTCTTTTGCTCCCTTTTGCCCGTTTTCGCTCGTTGTATTAAGTGACAGTGCCTTTAATATCACGAAACACGCAACCTTAGCATTTGTCTTGCCGGCTCAGTGTACTGAGTTTGTATTGATAACAATTACGATGGCAGTAATTTAGATAGATGACTCCATGTGGATGCTGATTCAACGTGGTGCAATGCAAGCAGTCTCAAAGGTTGCTGTTCCAGATAAGAGTCATTCTTCTGACAAGGCTCTGAGCTCAGAGCAGCTGATATGTAACACTCTTATCTCAGGGGCCAGGGCAAAAGCCCTAAAGACTACTGTTCAATGACAGTACAAGCTGGAGCCATTGAGAGGGGCCATGTGCTGTGCATGATCTAATCAGCCTTTTACTGTTCTTGGTGTATATGATGATTTTCATAATTGATCAATTGTTCAATTGCTTGTTTAGTTTGAAATATATTGTAAAAAATGGTCACTATTTCCCAGAGCCCAAGGTAGCATCTTCAAGTTGCTTGTGTGGTCTGACCAATGGTTCAAAAGCATGGTTTGTGTATAGTTTGCCTGGCTAAATAAAGCACTTCACAACCAGAATTTCAGGCATACACATTATTGGATGTCAACTACAAAGCTTCCACTGCCACATTTTCAAATTGTTTGCTGTATTTTGATAATTAGTCTCAGACAAATGGCTAGACTTGATAACGTCAGTCTGAACCTAGCAGGCATTGATGTGGCCCGCAGAGGTGAGATCTCCGTCACCCCTCCGTCTTCACGGCCTTATCAAGCTCAGTTTGGCTCATGTCCATGAAACTGTAAAGTGAATGGGTTTTAGTCAGGGGTGGAGAGTAAAGATAGACACCACAGTGTCGAATGATAAACAGCAAAGGCAAATGGAAGTAGCGAAAGACAAAGAAGGATCAAATGTGATTTGGGTTTTAAATGGACATAGAGGTATTGCTGCAGACACACAACCATGAAACCACAACAACAACAAACACAAAGGGAAACTGGAAATTTGTGGTTTGCACTCCTGAAAATAGAAACCGTACACAAATATAATGAAATCCAACAAAACAGATCTGTAGTACATATAGTACATGAATGTTCAGCTTTTGTTGAGACAGTGACAGAGAGCAGTTGACTCAACTGCTGGTACTCACCAAAAAATACAGGCACATTTGTACGTTAACAGGCACATACTGGACCATGCAGACCATTTTATCCACCATGTAGGTGTATTTTCTGATAGTTTGAGTCAGCATGAACTAAAAACGTACAATAGCATTCTTCCAGCATGCTGTATTGTCGTAAGCAGCTATTATTGACTACTTGGCTCTTTGTTCTGTACATTATGTACAAGTTTTTCTTTTCTTTTTTTTATTAGAAAATTGCTGGAAACTAAAGAGATTCGGGATTCAAGATTCCTTTTATTGTCATTCAGCAAAACACAGAACTATGTAAAGCATGAAAAGAATTACGAGCACGGCTCCATTAAAAACACAGATTAAAAAACAGAGTAATAAAATAGAGCTCTATGAATACATGTTTCTAACAGCTGATCTGAACAGTTTGTACAGATCCTATTTTCTCCTAAATAATTTCCATCCAATTCAGTAGTTAAAGTCAGTTATGGCGGCACACTGAATGGAGCACCTTTGTGATCTACTCCATTTCAATATACCAGTTACATCCTCACAAAGGACAATTTAGTTGTGCCAACTCATTTCATACAGTCTCAACAAAATTGAGCATTTTAAGGTTTACAAAGTAGTAATTATTTTAAGGCAGTAGAAAGGTGTAGCATGAGCCAAGAAGAATCCATTACATTTTGGAGCAGATCCGAATCACAAGGCAGAGGCACAATTTTTTTCTCTCACTTGTATTAATATTGCGAGTGAGGGCATGGCCTTGGTGGAGGTCTGCGCTCTCCATGAGCCCTTCTAGATACTGAGTGTATTGCTTTTTATTAACTGTGGTGAACTTGTTTTTGATATGGAAAAGTAAAAGTAAAGTCTTTGTTACCCTTTTGTAGTGTAATTTGTCTTGAATGTCATTAATGTATAATATATGTTGCTGGATGTTATTGCTGTCGTGTCTTGCTTCATGTTGCATACGATATGAACTGCACATGTTGCAATCGCTCAGCGCAAGTATTGACAGTGCAAGATATCGAGAGTGATGATTTTCAGAGAAAACTGCATTGATAATACAGGCTACTGGAACTTCTGTAGTGTATATTATGCAAGAAACACAGGCCAGTCTCTTAGATACAGTTGATTGCCATTGACCACTGATGACAATTATTAACCTTGCACCTAATAACCCTGCACTATTAGACAAACATTCACTCTGCATCTGCAGGTCTGCTACACACTGTAGAAGGCAACATTTTCTTACTATCGTGGTATACCTATCCGCACATAGAGATGATTGTGCAGAATTATTTCTACAGCACATTAATACACAAGTATGACTGAAAATGTATACAATTTGGCACAGTTTTAAGTAAAATCTTTAACTCACTTTGTATCATTTTTTTTTTTCTAATAAGGGAGATGAATTATATCTTACCTATTGCAAATCTCAAAAGAATATACATAAAAATGTTTTAATAGGCAGTTACTTAATGAGTATAAGGGTTGTGTGAAAGAAGACATTATAATACCTATGACATGCGCAGATAGTGTATGTGCATAATTAGAGATAACTTTCTAGGATCATTACTCAAATTACATGAAGCCATGGTGACAAAGTCCACTGGTGATAGGACAACAAACAACAGCATGGCACATACACACCACTCTTTGACCTTTTAATCATTGCACACACACACACACACACACACACACACACACACACACACACACACACACACACACACACACAAGCCACAAACTGTGTTATCCATAAACTAAGATAAGTCTTGATACAATGTTCTCGATTGATTACTGCACTGTGGGTCTGTGTGAATGTGAGTGTATGCCTATTTGTTATTCACAATTTAGTGAATGAGCGTGATTACATTTCAGAGAGTCAATCGCAACAAGTCACTGTCTTCTGTTTGCTCTTGTTTGTTTCTCTTGGCAGCCTTTTGGCAGCACTGGGACTATCAATAATGTGGCTTTCCTGTCCTACACACCATTCTATAACAAATGGTACAGGCAGAACTGGCAGGGTGGAGGGGGTGGTCAGCCTAAAATGTTTGAAGTGTATGCTGCAAAAATGTAGAAAATAAAACAGGCTCCAGTGCAGATCCCTGCAAGATACCTTTATTATAAGATATGTAGGATTTTTTTTCTATTTGTCTTCCATTTTATTTCCATTCTCTTCACGGGTGTTCTTCCCTCCCTGCTCGCCTGTCTCTCTACCTTTTGTTTGATATCATAAAAAAACATTTGTTTCTGTCTTGTCACCCCCTCCCCTTTTTCTCATATTCACACTTCATGGCTCTGTCTTTACGACGTGTTTATGTCAGCCTTTGATGTCTTCTACACGATAAGAGCAGCTCGGCTACAGACAAATGAGAATGGCCTTTATCAAGCAGAAAAAATTGCTAATAGCTGGGGCAATCTCTAGCTCACCCAGTAAGAGCATGCGCCCCATGTAGGCTGAGGCCTTTGCAGCAGCCCAGGTCCAAATCTGACCTGCGGCCCTTTGCTGCATGTCATCCCCCATCTCTCTCCCACCTTTCCTGTCTATCTACTGTCACTCTGAAATAGAGGGAAAAAGCCCCCAAAAAATAATCTAAAAAAAAAAAAAAATTGGTAATAGTTATCCAAGAAATATCATCAGTAAAATGTCCTGTTCTAAAAAAATCTTGCATGTTGGTACTTCACTACTTACCATAGCACCTTTAACTCTTTAAATTTCAGTGAGTGATTTTTATAACTTTTTATAACTCTTTAAATTGTTGTGAGTGATTTTTATGTATGTGAGATATATGTGTGTATGTGTGTTTGTTGTGTTATGGTTATCTAAGCTACTGGATGCCTAAAATTTCCCTTGGGATGAATAATAAATCTATCTATCTATCTATCTATCTATCTTCAGTAAAGGTTACAGTACATTCATGATACTGATAATGTAAAGCAAATCTCTGACTGTGTGTACTGGCATGTGTGCTGACTGAGTGTTCTCCTCCCAGTGGGTGACCATTGAACTCTCAACCCAGTCCTCCTGCTGAGGGGAAGGCAGGGGGGGTGAGGTCCACCTCCACGGAGACACACAACCCTCACACCTCCACCCCCACCCCTCCTCCCCACACGGACTTATCACTCACCCGGGCACTATAAAAAGTCTGCTCTTGCTGAATTCGTTCAGTCTCGTCACAAACTCCACCAGGTAAGACAACAACTGCTGTGGCTCTTTAACTGGGACAAGGCTGTAGAATAAGTAGTCAGACAAGAATAACTGCTGGAGGACTTTTTTTTTTTTTAAACATTTGAGTTTTTTTTTTTTTTTTTTTATAAAAGTACCAGTTTGCAGATTCTGCAATCTGTAAACTTTGATGAAGTTGTGAACTGGTGCCAAACATAAGTTTCTCTGTAAGGAGACATTTTGGTGTTAACTTTTAATTGTGAGATATTTCATTGAATTGTAACTTTGGGATAATGCATAATCAACCTGTGGTGATATTTTAGCAGCTATCTTCATTTAAAGAAGATGAGGAGATCTCTAAATTTAAGTGCCTCTGGATTGAGATTGTCTTTGAGCTAAGAGAGATGATTTGGTAATTCTATTTACTGTAAAACCTGGATGTGGATTACATAGCAGTCCAGAGCTAATCTGTTTGAGCTGTATCTCTGAATTTGTAGCCATCCCTAATCTAACCAGATTACAGGTTATTTTAATAGGCAGCCATATGCTTAGTGTGAACTCATTCGGACCAAAGGGTTAGGGTTAGTATGCAGCTTTAACGGTGTGTTAAAGCATTCTTACTTTTAAGCCCGCTTGTCTGGCTTTGACATTGTTTTAGGTGGGGGATTTAAGATTTATTGGATTAATGGGTTTCCAATTTTTTAAATGTGGTTTTGGCTCACTTTTTTGTGCAATTGAAAAACATTTTATGGAAACTCCTTTAACTGTGATACTGTGAGGTTGACGTGTTGCTTCTTTTTCCACTCCAGACCACCATCATGAAATTCTTGGCTCTCGCCCTTCTGCTGGCTGTTGGTGAGTACTGAACGCGCCATTTCTTAAGGGAAATGCTCAACCTGCATGCACAGCTTTATTTTATTTTACGTAACATCTAACATATTTTTGATATATTTTCTATTTTACATTTGAAATACTGTATTTTCTGACTGCTTACTGTTGCTTCCCCCCACACCCTCCATTTCTCTCTTTCTGCTCATATCTCCTCCCTACCTTTCCTTTCCTTTCCTTTCCTTTCCTCCTCAGGCTCTCAGGCCGCTACCCTGCAGGCTGATGCACCCTCCCAGCTGGCCCACATCCGGGCTGCTATGGATGTCTACATGACTCAGGTGAAGGAGAGTGCCCTTAAAGCCCTGGACCAGCTCGATGACACTGAGTACAAGGATCTCAAGTAAGGCCATGTCATTCTCCTTAGTCAGTCCCCCTTTCTGTAATTGATACTTACCCACTGGTTTGTTTACCTTTCTCCCCTAGTCACCATTTACATTTCTAGTCCCCATTTACACATCTGTTTATTTAACTTAAATATATATATATAAAATGATTTTGCTCCCCCATCTCTGTTCTCTCCCAGGGCCTCCCTGGCTCAGCGCATGGAGGATATGCACAGTCAGATCAAGACTCTGCAGCAATCCGTTTCCCCCGTCACTGACAATGTCGTCTCCACCATCTCTGATGCCACCAGTGACCTCCGTACCGCTATCATGCAGGATATTGAAACCCTGAAAGCCGACCTTGAGCCCAAACGTGCTGCACTGAGAGAGGTCATCGACCGACACATCCAGGACTACCGTACGAGGATGGAACCCATCATCACAGAGTATTCCGCCAAGCACACAGAGCACATGGATGCCCTGAAGGCCAGGCTGGAGCCCGTTGTGGAGGAGCTGCGCGCCAAGGTGGCTACCAACGTGGAGGAGACCAAGACCGCCCTGATGCCCATTGTGGAAGCTGTGCGTGCCAAGCTCTCTGAGCGTCTGGAACAGCTGAAGCAGATGGCTACTCCCTACGTCGAGGAATACAAGGACCAGCTGCAGCAGGCCTACGCCCAGGCGCAGAGTGTAAACTCTGATGACCTCAATGCCCTGAGGACGAAGATCGCACCTATGGTCGACGACATCAAGCTTAAGCTCGGCGCTATCTTCGAGGCCATCACTGCTTCCGTCAGCAAGAGCTAAATCCTCCCTATCCTCTTCCTGTAACTAACCTCACCTAACCTACCTGTCAGTCCTATCCATTCCACCTTTCTCTCCATTCCTTCTTTCCTCATATATGCAGCCAAACCACCTCCCAAAATAAAGCCAATGCCTAACTGATGCACTTCTTTGCAACAAAATGGCGGGACTCTTGTTCTCTCTCTGTCTCCCAAGCAAACACCTTCCTTTAGGCGCACATGCTCAATCAAGCACATGCAAGCAAAGACGTACACAGACACAGGCATACTCAGCACACACATGCTTTACTCTTCCAATGCTATAGCCAACTGCTTACATTTTGTGTAGGACTTGTATGTGAGGAATTACCACAAGTGCCTGAAACTCTGTGTAATGATGCTTGTCTGATGAAAACTGTGCATTGACGAAATACAGCTCAATAAACATCTGGCTGTTTATACTACTTTGGTCTCTGACTCTATCTTGAACCTTCCCTAAATGATCTGCCTGTAATGAAGCAGAATGTTGTCTATGACAATATATAACACACTGAAATTCACCACATTATAAGCCAACATCAGAATATACCTAACTTTATCTAAACTATTAAAATATATGATACAGTCTAATAAATCCTTTATTGGAGTGTTTATTACCTCTGTGATCATATCAGGTCATATCACATAGACAGCCTTTTGAGGGGTCATCATTGATCACAAGGCCCATTCTAAAAGAACAATATTAATACAATCTGTTTTACTTAAGAGGGGCATCCAATAACATATGAGATATTTCTGCCTGTGGCCTTGGAAGCTGTGATTAATGAGCTGATCAGGGGTGCGAATTGGCCTATTGACAAACTTAAGTCATGTGCTTCATTAGGGAAAAGCCTGCTTTTCTGCTTTCGACCCCTCAGGCTGGAACGCTTCAACACTGTCCCATCATAGAGCCACACACACGCATGCACGCACGCACACACGCATACACGCAAGCACGCACGCACGCACGCACGCACGCACGCACGCACACACACACACACACACACACACACACACACACACACACACACACACACACACACACACCACTATAAACCATTCACATTTGTGATCAGACAACTTTGAATTTGTGTCTTACTTTGAGTGTTATGAACTATGGTCAGGTCTTTATGTGACACAAATCCTTGCATGACCCACACTGCGAGACAAAGACACTTTCCAACACCTAAACCAACAACAACAACATTGGACAACAATGAAGAACTTTTTCAATGACACTGATATTTTGCATTTTATAAATGTGCTAGAATGTTGCCATCAAACCAAACCAGAAATGTCCACTTGAGTCAGTTTTAGGGAAAAACTGACTCTCTAATTAGTATGGTGTTGAAACGCAATTTGTTGCTGTCTTCATCTGTCCACACCCAGTAACACTGGGCTGATTAGGATGTTATTAATGTCCTACTGGTTGGTCAAGACAAGCTCCACTAAATGCTTTAGGCTATATGAAACAATAGAAAATGTGCGGGCACATTTGTGTATTCACAATTCTTGGGGCGCATTCATGCATGCGCGTGCAGCTGTGATTAGTGCATGTCAGTGGCACTATGAGTATTGTAATGGATGAGGCAGGCATGAGGTCCCCAGTGAGAGACTCATGGTGTATAAAACCAGCTTGTTCTTGGACACAAACAGCTACTCTGAACACTTGGATGTACATCTACCACAGCACCTGGCACTGGACTGGGAGGAAGATTGTTGCCTTCAGTTCTGTGTTGTGTAGCAAAGTTGTGGGTTTGGTTCTCTACTGGTCTTGATGTAATGACAAGAGTTGCTACTTTTGATCAGAAGTGGAAGAACGGACTGGAGTGAACAGAAATATTAAAGACAAAACAGCGAATTCATTCATATTATTTACCTTATAAACCTACAAAATGATGGATGGTAAGTGTTTGTTTTATCAAAATAATCTGAGCTCAATGGAGAAAATATACTTACTTATAATTATACTTATAATTACTTTGATGATGATGATGATGATGATGATGATGATGATGATGATGATGATTCTGTGAACTCGACACATCTCTCCTCTCCTAAGGTCCTCATATGCCTCAGACCTGTGAAGTATCTCTGCCCTGCTGTGCAGACGGGGGGTCACTGTCGAGTGTCAAAGCCCCCCAAGTCAGTGGGGTTAGAGTTCAGCTGGAGATGCATGCACTTTGGCAGCAGTTTGACCAGCTGGGCACAGAGATGATTGTTACCAAAGCTGGAAGGTAACAATAACACTCATATTTATATTCCTCATTACCTTATCATGCACTCCTTCATTTTCCCTCTTTCTCTGTTGTCTCTTACTACATTATGGTCATTTACATGTTTACAAACTGCAGGAGGATGTTTCCAACATTCCAGGTTCAAATCTCCGGGATGGATCCTACTGCTGAATATGTCCTGCTCATGGACTTTATCTCTGTTGACAATACAAGATACAGGTCAGACACACATACAGAGTGAGGTGCACAGCAGGTGCTTAGTGTGTAGTGTGTTACAGAGATTGGTACTTTTTTCCAACATACAGTCAATGTTTTTAGCTTATTCATGATCTGTTTTAGTATTTCCATCACTTTATTCAAGACCATAATTACCCACTTATAACCTAGATTTGTTGCCCCTCTGCAAGCTTCATCATAACTTACCATGCCTACTGTAGAAATTTGAAACGTGTGTGTGTGTGTGTGTGTGTTTATCAGATATGCGTTCCACAGCTCATCCTGGTTGGTGGCAGGGCGAGCGGATGTTGTAGCCCCAAGCAGGATGCATTTCCACCCAGACTCACCTGCCCATGGAGCCCAGTGGATGAAGCAGACCGTATCCTTCGACACTCTCAAGCTCACCAACAACCTGCTGGATGACAATGGACATGTCAGTCAATGTCTTTAAAGACACAAAGGACATTGTTTTAATTGTCATTTTTATCAGGAAAGACACATAAATATAGAAATGTCTGTCTTTTGACTTTCTTGTTGTGTGTTTTCTCCAACTTCTTCCTTGCCAGATGATATTGAACTCCATGCATCGCTATCAGCCACGCTTCCATGTGGTATATGTAGATCCAGCTCCAAGCTCCAGTCACTTAAACGCACACAGGAACTTCTGCTCTTTTTCCTTCCCTGAGACACGCTTCATGGCCGTCACTGCCTATCAGAACCACCGGGTAGGAAACCCAGGATCAGTAGGCTACAGTAGGCTTTTCATTGTGCATTAACTGATATAACACAAAATTAGGGCTCAATTTCTTTGCTTTTATCTTTTTATTATAACCTCCCCTCCCCCCCCTCTCTCTCTCAGATCACCCAGCTAAAAATAGCTTGCAACCCGTACGCCAAAGGCTTCAGGACTACAGACCCCCAGGACAGGTAAGTTTCTATCTGTCATTCAGTCAGGTCTGAATATAGTTTGCCTGATTAAGAAATACATGTAAAACACTTTACCTGAAATGGCCAGTTGACTAGATCATAGTGTATCTGTATCGCTGTTATCAGCTGGTACATAGTGATAAGGCAGCAGTCTCCATGATAGCTAATCTTTGACCTTTGTTTTCAACGGAGGTTTACAAATGGCAGGTTGTTGGCCATGTATGGTAAAACTGTGAGGGACATGGTTATGGTGATTATATATATATATATATATATATATATATATATATATATATATATATATATATATATATATATATATATATTTGTGTGTTTTGTATACAGGTATACATGCCTGTGTTTTGTGCAGGCATGTATACCTCTGTCTACTATGCTTGTGTGACTATATACAGTTTCTGCGTGTGTGTGAATGTGTGTAGAGTGGGTTATTCGGGACCTCTGGCAGTGTGGTGTCCACCAGAGGGCAGAGGTGCACCCCTCACCAACAAACTTGGAGAGCGGGGAAGCTGGGGCTCAAAGACTTCAAACAGTGAGTATGTCTCTGTATGTTACAGGTGTTACAATATGGTTACAATATGTTGGGTGCAACAACCTAACATACAGTAAACTAATGAATTGTGTTCATTACATATTGTTTCATTCTAGTTTTCACTCTTTTTTGAATATCATAACACATTTTCATTCACAATTTTAACACAGGGATTGTATAAGGCCTTTTGAAAAAAATCTTCTCTTTGAGAATAAAATTCTTCTTCTGGTGGATAATTTTCTGCATTTGTTGGATCTGTTTGCCAATCAGATGCTTCATACAAGAGGCAGGGTTAAAAGAAAATATTCTCAAACACAGGTCAAAGCCCTCTTAGTGGTTTATTCAGCAGGGCTTTGACCTCCAGCCATATTCACCAATCTTACCACTATTACTACTCCAGTGTTATGATGCTGGATGGGTTAATAAGCAGTCTGATGATTAGAATCAGCTGTGGGAAAATTAGTTAGATTTGATAGATAGATAGATGGATAGATGGATGGATAGATGGATAGATGGATAGATGGATGGATAGATGGATAGATGGATAGATGGATGGATGGATGGATAGCTAGATAGATGGATGGATGGATAGATGGATGGATGGATGGATGGATAGATGGATGGATAGATGGATAGATAGATAGATAGATAGCTAGATAGCTAGATAGATAGATAGATAGATAGATAGATAGATAGATAGATAGATAGAAACTTTGGTCTAAGTTCCTATCAATTATACCTGTCTAACTTTATTCTTCTGCGTCCTCAGGGCAGGAGGACCCAGCCCCACTGTTGGTGGAGCAGTGTGGACTGTTCCACCACTGTAAAGACTCTGTGGGACTCTGTGGGAGGAAAGACGGGGATAGTGTATTAGCACCTGCTTCCTTCATTCCTATTCCATCCTACTGGGATTGTCCAGGATCATCTCAAGAGAGAGAGACAGTCTGTAATAAAGAGAAGCAAACTGACTGAACTTGAATTAACATTACATTACATTATTTGTTTATAGTTTGTGGTCTCACTCAAAATTAATGTATAGGGATGCTATGCATTATGCAAGTGTTTCATCATAATCCTGATGTCTATGGCAATATGATAGATGTACAGCAATGATGCAATGTGCTATAAATAATATATAGCATACAGTAAGAGCACTTTGGAGTCATAGTAAAGTACTATAGATTACAGCAACAATACAGTGGTGCTCCTACAAACTCACAGGTGAGAACAACAAACAATCAATTTGGTTCTTAACTATAGTATAAACTATGTCTAATGTCTCGTTATTATTATTATTTGTGCAACTAGAATGCATCTGTCTGTTGTATGATATAATAAAATTACATTCTGAGATGTTGGTCTCTGATTTTTTCTTAATTTAAACAAGAATAGCTGTTTATAAAATGCAAGGTGGACTACATTGTTCTGGATTACAGCAGGTAGCAATTCCCCTAAATAGATGATATTATGGGAATAGAAACACCTGTGATCCGCATAGCAAATAAGGAGAAAACATCATTACCCAGAATGCGGAGTCTTCCCATGGATGTAGATCAGGGATATTTCCTGAAGAAGCTACGAAAGCCATGACATGACAGCGATTTTGCCTTCAAAATAAAAGACGTTATGAAAAACGAACAATATACCTATATGGTGTGCTATAGCCATAATCCTGTTAAACAAGTGAAATGAATCAAAATAAAAAAAAGGTTCTATACAATAACATGGAACGTCTATTTCAATTACACAACCACAAACTAGTCAAAAAATGACTATGATCATTCTCATTTAAAACCCTTAAGGCCTGTGTGTGGCAGGCCTATTGGCTTGCATTATAATGCTACTGGTAGGCCTACTGTAGCCTCCACCTGTAGCTGTAGCCTACCAAAAACTCTTTAAAGAAGGCAGTCCTCATTATTATGTAAAGTGGATTTTAATTAGCATACACATTGTAACGATCACTACTGGAGTGGTTGCATTAAGTAATGTTACATCAGAGTGGAATGGTATAGCCAAGCCACTTTGATAAGAATGAGCTTTTATTTCAGTTTGAGATTTTTTTTTTTAAATGTATGATGTTTATCTATTGCCTGATGTAACGCCATATAACATAGGCTACATTATTTTATTGCACAAATAAATATGGTAACATGTTTCACTATAGGCCCACATAAAGGCAAACCTCCATTTTACAGATTGGGCAGTTACTCCATAACTGCGGCGACTACTGCGTGGTAGTTGGGGGATTTTATTTAGAAAATGCTTACAGGAAGTCGCGTAGTTTTATATTTCACCTTGACGGTGTTGTTACTCACGCTCTCGCAGCTCTGAAGGATGCAGCGGGGTGGATGGAAGAGGAGGAGGAGGAGGTGAAAGACTGGAGGCGGAGATCTGAATGAACGGGTCGGAAAGGATGCGGATTACGGTCGCTCACCGGCCATCCTGCCTCCCGACGATGGTTTCGGTTGTTTGTTTGATATGAGGATGCGCGGAGAATACGACACAGGCCTGCGGTTTGTTGATATACTGAGAACGGAGGGAGAGCCTGTAATTTACCCGTCGCCTCAAATTATCTGTGACACCGAGGGTTGCCTGGCTTGATTGTAAGGGTGATTTGATTTTCAGCGTAGGCTATTTACGTTGTTGTTATGTTAGGCTACTTTGTCGTGGTCTGATTTGTTTTTATTTTCTCTTCATTTAACGAAAAAACACAGTGACCCTGTCCCTTTTTCTATATTTGTGGTGCAACTGCCATCATGGTTTTAGCCGTCATTTTAGCATCATCGCCACCTGATCCCTTCTCCTGTGCCGCTGCAGACTGGATGTCAAACTGAACGAGCGTCGTAAAGTTAAAACCAAACATACCACATTTTTTTTTTTACCGAGTTTCAACATGGAGGCGTCGACGTTACAGCCTCGCTGGTTGGCAGGTCTGTTTATATGGACGACGTTGTGTCTGCTCAGCAGCGGTCAATCCGCGCCGGACGCCTCGGGCCTGCCTCTAGCCATTCGCATGCCACTGCGGCAAGGCGCTCGCGCTGAACAGCCACCCCCGCTGCCCCCTGCCGTCGCTTACCGCGAGCGCGGCAACCCTGGGAATCACGCTGCGCGCAGGAGGAGAGGAGCGGCAGCGGGCGGTATCAGCTTTGTGGACATGATAGATAACTTGCGTGGGAAGTCTGGTCAGGGATACTACGTGGAGATGGCCGTGGGCTCTCCTCCGCAGAAGGTAGGCCTAAAGGTTTTATTTACATAAAAGCATGTCAAAGCACTCCTGAATAGCCTATACTAATATATGCACCATTTGGGCTATAGCCTACAACAGATCTATAATAACAACATCTAATGAATTGCATTGAATACACAAAAAAGTAATTAAGAAAGCTTTCTGGATGACATTCAGTGTCACTGGTCAGTATTTTTCTTTAGTAGCCTCCCTCGTGCAGAGTCTGGCTCTGCCTGCAAAACGCGATTTTCATCTTTGTCTCCCACATCCTTTCCAAGTTTAATTTAATCTGCTTTATTGGCAGGAATGTTGCATTAAGTACCAGCTACACTTTACTCTCTGTGGTATCACCTTAAAATCATCATTACATGCAGTGTTTTCTTTAAATAAAATGTATGCAAGTGAAAAAAAAAACAATATTGCCAGAGCATTAACATTACTAAAGACGTACAATTTTACATGTATCGCTTTTACCTCAGTCTTGCATCAGTGTGTCTGTATGTCGTTCACTCTGTTTTGACCATTTACATGCGTTATAACACTATGAAAACAATGATAGGTCATTTTAACTCAGCACCATACACACACTCTAAGACCTACATTATAATCATACTACATACTATGCAACTCAATAGAAGGTGACCTCACTCTAAACTTTTTTTACAGTGCATGTCCTCTACTTATGTAAATATCCTCATACTTTAATATCTTTAATGTATGATTTCTACAATTACCGTAAATAGGGAATGCAAAATTAAAGCATGTTATCAGAAAAGTACTTAAAATATATTATCTGATTGTCTAATACTGTTGATGGCCCTGCAATGACAGATGGCCCGTGTGTGTGTGTGTGTGTGTGTGTGTGTGTGTGTGCGTGCCTGTGTGTGTTAAAGTGAGAGAAAGGACTGAATGATACAGACAGATAATGGAACCATTAATTCTGCAGAGTGAGGAGTGCCAGCTGGGTGCAGCTGCGATGTACAGGCTGGCACACAGAGGGCGATGGATAGAGGGAGGAAGAGAAAGTGATGAGGGAAGAAGAGGAGAAGAAGGAGGAGGGAGGGAGTGAAACAGAGAAATGAATAAAACTACAAGAGAGAGAGAGAGAGAGAGATGGGGAGAGAGAGAGATTGAGAGAGAGACAGAGATGGAGAGGGACATGGAGTGAAGGAGAGTGAGAGAAGAAGAAAGTGTAAGAGGGTTTGAGAGAAAAGGAGAAACAAATAAAATGAAGGAGATAAGAGATTTGCCATGACCAGGACACTGAATCTGAATTGAAGATGTATTACTGTATGCTAGATCAGGGGCCCTTTCATGCCATTGGAAGTTGCTCACCCATTGCATGCTCCAAAAATGTTTATATCACTTTCTACTTTTATTTCCGTAATGCATGGCTTTCTCCAGGTCCACTTCACTGACTGCTGGACCTTTGAACATACTTTATGCTTGCCATTATGTTTCAAATTGTAAGTCCTGTTTAAAGCATTCATCCATTCATACACTGATGGCAAAGACTACTATGCAAGGTTCTACCGGCTCATCAGAAGGGGAGGGGTAAACATTCACACATACACTCACAGAAATTTGGGGTTCAGTATCTTGCCTAAGGACACTTCGACATGTAGACTGCAGGGGCCACAGTAAAAACAGCAGTTCCCAGACTCATGTATTTTAACCTGCAGCTGGTCAGGGGTCAGTGACCACCCCATTCATTAAAAAGTCAAGATCCATATCCATAACAACTGTTTGCAGGCCCTCATTAAGTCTTAAGATATCTTGAATCAAATTATCTGAATGTTTTTAAGGCCCCAGCATGTAGATACATATAGTTTTATATAAAATGAGTCATCATTCACTGAGTTAAATGGTCTTGAACTCAAATTATTATAATAGCAGAAGTGATAAAAGGCCTTGTAGGCTTGGTAGAATCACTCTCAGATACGGTGTGTTCTGGTAACCGCTAGAAGATTTCTCCTCCATAGTGGAGGGAGAAGGGGAAATATAATGGCTGGAACAGATAGGCACTCTGCCAGGGAGGACAGGAAGACAGAGACAGAGCAGGAAAGACATGAAGTCTCAGTGTGGCAGGATGCAGCCTTTAGAGTGTCGGTGTTTGTGTGGTTGTGTATGAAAGTAACAGATCCATCCTAAGCAGTCAGCTAATTTCTGGTCAAGAGAGGATGACAGAGTGTGTACAACATTATTACACTATCATAGTAGTGTTTGCAGTGTTTGTTGAAACAGCATATGCAGGCATGGATGTATTTGTGTGTTAGAAAAACGTGAAGTAGACAGCATCTGTATTTATTCTGGGCTTGCAGGCCCAGCCGTTTAGACAGTAGCACTTCACTGGATATTTAAAGAGCCAATCCATTATTGAACAGCTTGCTGTGGCTGTATGGCTGCCTGTCTGTTCATCTGTTTGGGCGTTTCTGTGCCACACTATGTCTATCTATATTCTCGTTGATTTGTCAATCAGTAAAATACTACAGTATGTACGTATACTTAAATGTTGTCTTGAACAACAATCAAACTTCCATTAGTACATGTTAAATATATATGAAAATATATTGATTGAACTCAATTACAATTGAACAATTATACTAGCATTTTGAATGTATGACTCACACAACATAGGCTACATAGTATGTATTAAAGCAACCAAAAAGAGCAGAAAGAAAGAAATAATAAATGGTACCTGTGATACATAGGATTACAGTATGATTTATAATGCATATACAGCCGGTATTATATTATTTTATATAATATTATTTTATTATTATTATATATTTTTTGTCTTCATTGCCACCTGACATTGTGCTCCATTCACACATTCACTAACTATTTTGACAGACTGCGCAAAATATGATACTCACATAGAGATGCAGACAGAATAGGAGAGAGAGGGAGTAGAATGGGGAACCTGAGAGGAATGGTGGGTTAGAGTGGAGACAGAGAGGGGACAGAGAAGGACATTAAGGGCAACAGGAAACAGCACAGGACACTACAAGGAAAGAGAAATGGATACAGAGAATGACTGAGATATTAGAAATGAAAATCTGCGAGCGGTGAGGCTGACTACTTGCTGTAATTAAGAAAAGTTGCTTGCAAGACCGTCAGTTAGGAGAAATGTTAATATGGCCATGTCTGTCTCCAAGGTAGAAAATATTTTGATTGCCCTTCAGAGATTGAACATAATCAATTTCACAATCTAACCCAGGCATCAATTTTACAAACCTATTGATTTTTGCAAAATGCACACAGCATATGAATCTCAATGAATCTCTTCCATTCTCTCTCCGGCTCATTAGTTGAACATCCTGGTGGATACAGGCAGCAGCAACTTTGCTGTCGGGGCAGCTGCACATCCCTTCCTGCACAGATACTACCATCGTTCACTGTAAGTAGACACAAGTGGTAAAATATACAGCCACATTCGGTTCTAAGAAAAGAGGAGCCATGTTTCAGCTTTTTTAGTTCTTTATTGAGGTCTTATGTGATACATTATATTGTTAAAATTGACCTCCTAATGGCAAATTATAATCTCATAGTCTACATCAGGAATACTCAACTTGCTTTGCTTAGGGGGCACTTTTGCAAATGACAAGAGGCCAGGGGCCAATTAATAAACAAAGGTAGGTCAGGTGTGCCCAGGGGAGACATTTTAGGCTTAGCCCGGACCTCTCTTGTGTGGTCTGGAGGATCCACCCCTGGCATTTTATTTTTAATATACACACATTATTTTTACGTTTTTTTTCATGCACTCTGGCACCTTATGTACATTCAAAGTACAAAAAAAAATTCCCAGTTTTAATCAATTTATTTTCATGTGAATGAGAAAATGGTTGGCAGGCAACCCGGCACCCTATCACATGCCAGATTTGGCCTGGGGCTGTAAGTTGAGTATCACTGGTCTACATCGTATTACTGTAGGTAGTATAATTGATTTACGGTGCTTTTACACACAAAAATATAGAAATATATTAATTAGATCAGTGGTTCCCAACCTGGGGTCCGGGGACCCCTAAGGGGGGCGGCAAAGATCACAGGGGGGGCGCAAGTCTTTATCTGGTTTGAGGTTGAGGTAAAAAAAAAATATTTGCACATGTTAAACAAATTATGATAATACACTAGAATATATAATGTATACAAAAGTCTGTATAAAAACTATATATTTTTGTTCTCGCTTAAACTTGTAGGCAGGCTACTTAGTAGGCCAAACCTCCGGGACCTTTTAACCTGGGACCCTTGCTGTCATCAGGTCAGCTGCTAGCTGCTATCATCCTCGTTTTTCCCGCCACGGCATCACTATTTTATGAACAAAACATGGCGGAGAAACGTAAAAGTGCTGATAACTCCTCTGTATCAAAAAAGAAAGTAAGGGAAAGTTACCTCAACTTCGGTTTCTGAGGGGGGGCTCAGCTTTTCTTAGACATAAGTAGGGGGGGCGCCAAGGAAAAAAGGTTGGGAACCACTGAATTAGATAATAAGCATAATCATAATAATAATAATAATAATAATTAGTTCATATTCACCTTATCTTTCTGAACTCCTCCAGGAACCAATCCCTCTTTCTCTCTCCTCCACTGTATTCTCACTTCCTCCACTTTTTCTTGTTTCTTTCTTGTTTTACCATTCATTCACAGCTCCAGCTCGTACCGTGACCAGGGGAGGAGTGTGTATGTTCCTTACACCCAGGGTCGCTGGGAGGGGGAGCTGGGCACCGACCTGGTCTCTGTCCCACATGGCCCCAACGCCACACTGCGTGCCAACATCGCTGCAATCACCCAGTCAGATCGCTTCTTCATCAATGGATCCAACTGGGAGGGAATCTTGGGACTAGCCTATGCTGATATAGCCCGGGTAAGAGCAGCGGATTGCTTGGCCCGTCAAGATAAAAATAAAAAATCTCCTAATAAATTATCTAATACCATCTGCACAGGACACATTTTACACATAGGCAGTTGGCACTCTCTCTGTCTCTCTCTCTCTCTCTCTCTCTCGCTGCAGCCTGACGAGGCATTGGAGCCTTTCTTTGACTCTCTGGTTCGCCAGACTCCTGTCCCCAACCTCTTCTCTCTCCAGTTGTGTGGAGCCGGCTTCACCCAAAACTACTCCCTAGGCAGCGCAACCGTTGGCGGCAGCATGGTGAGACATACACACACACACACACACACACACACACACACACACACACACACACACACACACACACACACACACACACACACACACACACACACACACACACACACACACACACACACACACACACACACACACACACAAATTATCTAATGTTATATTTGGAGCCAGTGCTGGATTATTTTTCCCTGTGCTCTTAGGTCATCGGAGGAGTGGACCCATCACTCTACGTTGGCGAGCTTTGGTACACTCCCATCCGTAGGGAGTGGTACTATGAGGTCATTATCGTACGTATCGAGGTGAATGGACAGGACCTCAACATGGACTGTAAAGAGGTAAGATCGAATCGGCTGCAAAAACAAAGAAAGAATGATTTAATAGTCGATCACTGATACTGAAAGCTATGTAAGAGATTTGTAATTGGAGACTGTCTTTTACAGTACAACTACGATAAGAGCATTGTGGACAGTGGCACCACCAACCTTCGACTGCCTAGAAAGGTCTTCCAGGCTGCAGTCAAGGCTATTGAAGCAGCCTCTTCGGTCAGTCAATCCTTATCCTTAATATAATCAGCATAACCCTCATTTCCCTCTTGTTGCTTTCACTGCCCTAGACGTTACTGATTTTTTGAGATGTCTGACGAGAGCAGACAATAGTATTTTAAGACACAAGCAAAAGCTCAAGGCTATTTATATATATATTTAATATTGTATTTATATTTTTTAAGGAATGCTCTCATCTTTGTATTACAGTAATGCAACGTATAGGGCTGGGCGATATGGCCAATATCTGCTATCCCGATATAGGTAATTTCATATCTAGATAACGCTATACGTGTACTCCACGATATAGCATGTTTTCTTGTAATTCAATAAATAAACTGCTGAGTACTGGGTTAAATCCCTGTCTGGGCAGGGCCTTTCTGTGTGGAGTTTGCATGTTCTCCCCATGTTTGCTGTGTTTCCTCCCACCATAAAGACATGCTTGCTAGTTAACTGCTGCCATGGTCCTTGACGTAGGCACTGGCAATACAACTGGAGATGGTCCCCAGGCGCCGGACTATGGCTGCCCACTGTTCCTAATTAGTTAGGATGGGTTAAATGCAGAGGAAACATTCCTCAAATGTGTAAATGTACTTGGCAAATAAAGGAAATATTATTATTATAAATTATTATATTAAATAGTCTATATGAAATAAGCCTGTTAAAGCCTATTTTTGTATACTGTGTGAATTAAATACTTGACCAATGAAAAGTACTGAGTATTTTCTCAATTTATTAAGAACTTTAGTGCAATAAAAAAGTCATAACGTGGAGGATCAGAACGCAAAGAGTTGTCCAAATGATATAAATATTGCCGTAATGCAGTTTGGCCGCTCGTTTTTCAACATCGCAATAGAAACCATATTGAAAAATATATTCAATAGACATTTTTATATCTTTTTGACTATATATATCGTCCTATTACATACAGTATATAGTAACTTTAGATTTCCTAACATACAGCATTTAAAGAACATGAGACATGTTTCAGGACCATTTGAGTGAAAGATTTTAAGTTTGCTTTAATTTCTGAAAAAAATTGTTTTATGGTTGTTGTTTTTTTCAATTACATACTATTGTAGTCAGAATTATATGTATTATATGTATCATGATTTGTATGTGAGTCCTTTTTTTCCCCCTCCACACCTATTGGATTATCTCAAGTCTCATGACCACTTAAGCCTGATTTGTAATCAGCGGATATGGGAAAGGAAAGAATGAATGTCCTCCTGACCCTGTTTTACAGACAGAACAGTTTCCCTCTGGGTTCTGGCTGGGGGAGCAGCTGGTATGTTGGCAGGCCGGCACTACACCTTGGCACATCTTCCCAGTCATCTCGCTCTACCTGATGAGTGAAAACCACAACCAGTCCTTCAGAATCTCCATCCTACCGCAGGTATTACACAGTATCTCTTACTGGAACTGAATGTGGTTTCATAAAGCAGGAGTTCACTCATGTTTTCAGATTGCAGCCTATAAGAAGTTTTGATATTTCCTTTAAAAGTTAAATAATTTGCCATTAATGAGTCATGGACATCCTCTGTAATTCTGAGTTATTAGCTGGTTTTGCTGACTGTAATAAATTAATGCCATTTTTATTACCTTTTGCACTCCTACAGGAAGGTCACAATAAATCATCCTTCAGCCATATTCTTTGAGGTAGTCTCAATAGATGAAAGCCTGGCGAGGTACCATGAGGAAAAAAACAATGACCACATTTCAAAGAGAATTACCTTTGAATACATTTTCTAAAGCTTTTCATAAAGCTCTGAAAAGTCATTAAATGGTTTTCATTCAAAGCTACTCAGAAAGGCCTTGATGGTGGTTGAATGAATTAGATTTGACGGTGAGATTTAGAAGCGAGGTTCAGTCCTTTAAATCCGTGAGATGCCTGTGACCTTGATGCTGACAGCAGAATGAAACGCTTGAGAAACGTTTTTACTTTCATTGTCTTCTGTTGTAACTTCATTGGCAGGTACAAGAGTAAAACACCATGTACCCTTAGCATATTCAGTAAAACCGAAAGTCAAAGACACAAATGTACCAGTGAACTAGAAGATTGGAGGCTGATACTGTAATCACTGAGAGTTTAAGGAAACAGATCAGCTGATATTGATATTTTTTAGAATTAACACACAGTATAAACAAAAACATTAGATAAAGATCCCTAATTTGGTCATACAGGATTGTGACCAAGACATGTACTGAGCATTTTACAGATGTTAAAACAAACATGTCAGTGCTCTCTGGTGGACAAACTATGTAATGACAGCACTTTTTCTATAACATCTTTGATATTTATACACTGCAACTAAAATATAAACTCTACCACCACTTTCCACTAGGGATGTCCCGATCAGGTTTTTTTGCCCTTGAGTACGAGTCATTTGATTTTGAGTATCTACCGATACCGAGTCCCGATCCGATACTTCTATAATAATTCAACTTTATAATACCTCCAGACCGCAGACATACTCGCGCTTTCCGCTTCAAGCTGCTTCCGTGTTCTACTTTGCCGGCATTTAACCAATAGCGTCTCTGCAACAAAGTGATGTCATGCCGCACGCGTTGCTGTTTCTGTGTGGAGTCAAAAGGGTCTAACTCTGTGCCACCGCATAACTATAGATGTGTTATAAAATAATGAGAATATATATACATATATATCCGAGTCCTGATCGGGAGGTAACGTCCGATTCCGATCGAGTCTGAAACCACCTGATCGGGCCCGATTTCCGATCACGTGATCGGATCTGGACAGCCCTACTTTCCACTGCACATTTTTGCCCATGGGGCCTTTAGTAACATGATGCAGGAGTGTGAGGTACTGGGCTGTAATTGCTGCAAGACATTCAGTTTTTTATATCGCTTTTCCAACTGCGTTCTCTTTAAGCCCTGGGCTAAGAGTTGATTAGGATATCTTAGCCCAGAGTTAACCTAAGCCTAGGACTATATGATTCACACTGCACTTCTACTAGCCCCGGGTTAAATGTCAGTTGGAACATGTAACTCATGTTAACATTCTAGAATTCTATAGTTTCACAATGGCAACTATTATCTCCGGTTTAAGTTGATTTTTTTAGGAGATAACCCCACAAACTCGGGGCTAACCCAGCTCCGGAGCATTGGCTTATAGTAGACAAAGACCACACTTCCTGGGACTGCATTTTATCACTTTATTGCAAGACACCAGACATGGCAATGGCATAATTAATAACAAAAAATAATTATTTGCATAAATGCTCTCAGTGCCGTTACCAGGCAAAGTTCCAGAATGGAAGAGGGGAAGGAAGAGCATAATGCATTTCAATAGGAAAATATCATGACATTTCTAAAAAATATAATAAAATATATACATAATCAGAATCAGAATCAGAATCAGAAATACTTTAATAATCCCAGGGGGAAATTATTTTTGTTACCACTCCAGGTATACAAACAACATATATTATCCAGACTTTTAACATATATAATAAAAACAAATATACAGTAATAATAAATAAAATATGAAATGTACAGTGTTAATGTTAATGTGCAAATAGTGCAATAAAAAGAGAAAATGATTGTCTATGTTGAGATGATTATAGTGCAATAAAAAATGAGAAGTGAATTGTCTATGTTTGAGATGAGATGATTACAGAGAGGGGGTGTGTGACTCTCTGAGGGAGGTGTTGTAGATATATAGTTCCTAAAATGAAACGAACTCTCTTCTAAAACCCAGAACATTCCCTGGGTTTTTCTACATTACAAAATATCTAATCACATGAAAATACACTTTAGGAAATGTAGCAAACATAGGAAATATAACACTGGAGGTGTTAATGTGTACCGTGTCCGTGTTCTTGGCGCAAAGGCTCCAAGAACATAGTAGGCAGAACAATGGCAGAGAAAAAAGGAAAAAAATGATTCTCAGCACTGATCTTTGTGAAGTGAACTATTTTTGCAATGAGGCTTATTTGCATAGCAAGTGCAAATAGCACAGGAGCACCGAGCCACTATTTGGTTGGCAGTGCAGTTAGGGTGCATTTCCGGTTAGGGTACATTTCCGGTTTATTTTTGTCTTATTTGAGCAAGTTTAACGGCCACAAAAGCTGTGCAATCCTTTTGTGAATTCCCCCCTTAGAGTGAGGGCTGTGTGGCTATTCTAGGAATTACATTAGGATGAGCAGAGCACTTGACAAGGATGTGTGTTTGCCCCCTTTTTGTTGGTGATGTTCTGTGTCTGACTCTACTCCTTGATTTTTCTTTTTCTTTTTTGTTAATGCAGCAATACCTGCGGCCAGTTGAGGATGTAGCCTCCGCCCAGGAGGACTGCTACAAGTTTGCAGTGTCCCAGTCCAGCACTGGTACAGTGATGGGGGCTGTGATCATGGAAGGCTTCTATGTGGTCTTCGACCGAGAAAAGAAACGCATCGGCTTTGCCGTTAGCACTTGCCATGGTGAGAAGGAGAGGGTGTAGGGATGAGGAGGGAAGAGGGAGAAGGACAAGAATCAGTAATGTTTGTATGTACTGTATGTAATTGGAAAAGGAAAATAAATATGGATAGATATAAGTATTGGCATCATATGCAGGATACACCTTAAGGATATCTCACTTAAGACCCTAACTTATTTACAGTAATAGTAACATACCATCTGTTATCATGCTATTTGTGTCACTCAAATACCTACAATCCCTTTCTCCCATTTATAGTGCATGATGAGTTTCGCACAGCCTCTGTGGAAGGCCCGTTCCATGGCGTCGACCTGGAGGACTGCGGCTACAACATCCCTCAGACGGACGAGTCCACTCTTATGACCATCGCCTACATTATGGCGGGAATCTGCGCACTCTTCATGCTGCCGCTGTGTCTCATGGTGTGCCAGTGGCGCTTCGCCCGCTGCCTCCACCCACACGGGGACTTTGCTGACGACATATCACTCCTTAAGTGAAGGGGAAGACGGAGGGGAAAAAAGGAATCGTAGAGACCTCCACTTGAAACACAGGGCAGGGATGGATTGTGGTAAAATAGATGTACATTGTTACAAAATGCTGGTGCTGTTAAAAGAGAACTTTTCAGGAATATATTTAAAGTATAAAAAATGCTGACATAGTGTGAATACACAGTGAACAGAGCATTTGAGGATAACTAGAGCCATTACTAACCTGAAGGACAAACAAGAGAAAGTTGGTGTCATCAGCGTCAACTTTGCCTGTTTAAGCTACCTATGCAGATCAGCATGGCAAGAGGTGGGAAAATGCAACAATCAGCTCTTTGTTATAAATAGTGTACAAATAGACCACAGAGATGGATCGGATTTGGAATTTTGAAAGATATGTCTCTTAACATTACAGAGCTTCACACTGTTAGGGATTCAGAGAAAATTAAAGAGAAAACAAACATTTACAAACATGGCTAAATGAAGAAACTCAAAACCTGGATGTGAATATGAGATGGGAATCCATCGTGCAGTTGGACGTGATATGCTATGGTGCAATTTGAACATACAGTATGAGCGTGTGACATTTATAGATTTAGTGTTTGTGGCTTATGGGTGAATGAAACAAGGTTGATAATATGTGTGAGCATGCCTGTATGTGTGCACAGTTATACTGTAAGTGAAGAGTATACAGAAAGAGTGAATGAAAATTAACATACTTGTAAAAATTAAAATGAAACTACTGAGTATGAATAGCATATAGGAAATTACAATATTTTGCAAATGCCAGCAAAGAATTCTGCAACGCAAATTAACTAAGCATAAAGAGGTTCATTTGATGAAATATCAGATTGTAACAGCATTTACTGCATAGAATCAGTATCGCTTAGTGTGAAACTGAGACTACTGAACACAGTCAATACCAGATGTCACTTTTTCTTCCTATATTGATAGCCTAAATGTATCTATTGTAAATAAAATGTGTGCGTTCCAGATCTTCTATTTGCGCAGACACACACACACACACACACACACACACACACACACACACACACACACACACAGAATACACATTGCTTATCCGACTGCTGCACCCTCTGATGATAATTTGCACATGTAACAACAAATAACATGTTAACAAACTAAGACTTAATAGGGCTTCTTTCACAGACACAGAAACAGCATCACATCTTTCAATGGGGACCATATATGCTTGGACAAGGAAACCAGCCCAAAGTATGTTATACACTAAAGTACGTACAGTATGTCTACAAGGGACAGTTATTGTCTCTCAGCAAGCTGTAAACAGAAAAAAACTCAGAACTGTATATTTATCTGTCAGGCGCTGGCAGCACTGTGGAATCAATAAAGTACTTATTGTAACTGTAATTTGGTGTGATTTTCATTTCTTCACACAAAACCATAAAGACTGAAATCCAATATAGTTGAATTTGAAGTGTTAGAAAAGTAATGAAAATTACAATGATTCAATGTCTTCACCCATAATGTACATGTAATGTTGGAAAATTATTTAGGAAATGCAAATACATACTCTGAATGCCAAATACATAAGCTCCACAATAAAACACCGTCAAATTTAATTACTTGTGATATTTAGGCTATTGTGGAGTTGTTTTTGGAGTTTGTCGTTAACGTTACTGGACGTTAAATGCGGTGCGTTACTATGCATTGATTGAATAAACTGTAATCCGAACGCACCCCTGGCTCACAGCTAGTGTGTTTTTACACACATGCCAGCTAAACAGAGATTCGATGAAGCCGCAGAGATGGCGAGTCAGGAGCAATCCGATGAAAAGTTGGCATTTTCAAGGTGGAGATATAAGCACTACTTCAAATTCATTGTGGTCAAAGGCAAGAACGTGCATGTAATGTGTACATTATGTCCAGGAGCGAAGACTTTGTCGATATCCGTTGTAAGCAACTCTAATTTAATGAAGCATCTCACAACGACACACGCATCTACAAAGCTAGTGGCCAAAAACACCGATACCTCCACCACAGACGATAGCTCGCCGTCCACTAGCAAAGAAGGACTCGGAGCAAAGTCCTCCAAGCAGCAAAAGCTAGATCATTCTGCCTCACAACAAAAAAAAAATCCAAATTCTTTGACATATAGCAACTTTTTTTTTAACAGTAACGCAAATAGTTACTTTCCCTGGTAACAAGTTACTTTTATTATAGAGTAATTCAGTTACTAACTCAGTTACTTTTTGGAACAAGTAGTGAGTAACTATAACTAATTACTTTTTTAAAGTAACGTTCCCAACACTGGTCATAGGACATATTGGACTCCCCAGAAGAGATACGTCTCTAAAGTTATTCCCACTCCCTATTGTACGTTCTGCCAACTGGAATGTTCCTGCATATGGTCTGGGAGTGTGAACAGGTGCATGAGTTCTGGCATAAAACAACATCAATACTATCTGATGTGATAGGATATCTAATTCTTACTGACCCGATTGTTTTGTTGCTTAATGATGACTCTAAATTACACCGGCTCAAGAGACAGAGGAAGATTTGGCTAGCCGGCTCAACTGCAACCAAGAAAATGATAGCTCAACGCTGGCTCCCCCCTACTCGCTTTGTATAAAATAGTGGTTAGTGTATTTTCTAGACATAGTTATGCTTGAGCTCTCTACAGCAAGGATTCACAAAGCCAAGTCATCAGCTATCAACCTATGGAAAAGCAGCACAAATATCAGACCTAATGACCTCAGCACCACAAGAACTAGAGGAGAGTGACTAGGCAAGGTCAGTGGCGGATCTAGAAAATTTGGCATGGGGTGGCAAAGGGGTGGCAAAAGGTCTTGGCAGGGTGGCATTGGAAGACGGTACACGGAAACCCCCATATATAAATGGCTTGTGTGGCAAATAGATGAAAAACTGTAAAACTGCATAACATAATTCTATCATTTGTTTGACCTTTTGGTTGATCATAATTACTGATATAGTAAGACAAATAAAATGGAATGTGTCTTATTTTATCAGTAATTATGATCAAACAAAAGATCAAACAAAAGAAACTGTCAAACATTATTAGATAATGTATTTATATACTGTATGTACATATTTACATATCTAACCCTATAACATATACAACAGAATAGAAATAGAAATAGCTAAAAACAGAAAACATGTCATGCCACTCAGTGACATGACATGTTTGTGAATTGTCATGAGGAGCGAGATCTCGCGGATCAACGCGACTACGCAGGTGAAGTGTCGCTCCCCGTGTGAAAAGCCCTTTATTCCCACAATGGGGAAATTCTCACTGTTGCAGCAGCGAGGGATAGGGATAGCTTCATATTTCACTTCCTTTATGACAACTTTTAACATGTACAAGATAAACATGAGCAGGGGCTAAACGGCTTTTCAAATCCAACATAAAAAGTATTGGACAGTTTGAATAAAAGTAAAAAAAAAAAGAAAAGTTTTATTGTGGTAAATGCACATCTTAAATAATAGGTAGTTGCTGAGCACACATGGTTATTGGAGTTAGAGAAAATGGCGTCCAAACTGGCGCATACTTGGGTGTACTGCTCTTGTGCAAAGACATCCATCTTTTTCTTTCCATATTTCGTAAAGTGTTCTTTCTTTGCCATATTTTAGGAATCATCTGAAATCATTACATTCATACTGTATATTCAAACATAAACAAACTGGTATATGATAGCAACAATAGAATCAAAGATAGAATGGAATAGAATCAATAACCATTTGGATTGAAAACATAAGAATACATGTTGTTGTTGTTGTCATAACGACACACTATGAATACTGGGACCCAACTTTAGTTCTGACACAAATTCACTCAGACAGCTGCAGTTTGTATCAGAGAGTCATTTGACTGTGACAATCCAAAGGTGCACATCGCAACAAGAAAGAAGACACTGGTCCAGCAGAATACCAAGTTGGAAAACATGGAACTCCACTCCAGAGAGATTGAACCGCAAATTAATTTCTATCTCAGTTCACTTGAAGAACAAGTACGGCGTGAACTGAAGGACAGGGAGGCGAGGCTCACCCAATGTGAATCTGAGGGAAGAGTTCACCTGATAATCCGAGAGGACTTGCTGGCCAATGTCCTCGATCAGCTCCAACAACAGAGAGAGGGCAGCACTTTGAGCCATGACAAAAAGCCGATGCAGAGGGAGATGTGTGACTTGAAAGTTCAGCTTGCTGAACGTGTCCACTCCCCACCCAGGGAAACAGAGTAGACCTGAAAGTTGAATTGGAGCAGATGAAGGGAGAGAAAGAGGCCCTTAAAAATAATGTGGAGACTCAGAAGATCGAGCTTCGTAAAGAGAGACAGATGCTCATGGTAGGTAAGACCACCAACGTGATGTTGGAGAGCTATCTGGAGATTGAGAGGGCTCAAGCTCAGGAGCTAAAGGATAAATTGAGCAAGATGGAGGAAGCTCTCCGAAAACAGGCAGAGGAGGCAAAGGAGATACTGGAAAGAACCAAGGCTTCCCATAGAGCCCAGCTGGATGAGGCTCTGGCTGAACGTGTCCACTCCCCACCCAGGGAAACAGAGTATCTGAAAACCCAGCTGGGAAAATTCAGCAACAGGCTGCGAAAAGCCCAGAAAGATCTCGACCTGCAGTACTTCATTACTGAAGACCTGAAAGTCAAATTGGAGCAAATGAAGGGAGAGAAGGAGGCCCTTAAAAACAATGTGGAGACTCAGAAGATTGAGCTTTGTAAGGAAAGACAGACGCTCGCAGTAGCTAAGACCAACGTGGAGTTAGAGTTGGAGAGCTATCTCGAGATTGAGAGGGCTCAAGCTCAGGAGCTAAAGGATAAATTGAGCAAGATGGAGGAAGCTCTCCAAAAACAGGACGAGGAGGCAAAGGAGATACTGGAAAGATCCCAGGCTTCCCATAGAGCCCAGCTGGATGAGGCTCTGGCTGAACGTGTCCACTCCCCACCCAGGGAAACAGAGTATCTGAAATCCCAGCTGGGAAAATTCAGCAACAGACTGCGAAAAGCCCAGAAAGATCTCGACCTGCAGTACTTCATTACTGAAGACCTGAAAGTCGAATTGGAGCAGATGAAGGGAGAGAAAGAGGCCCTTAAAAATAATGTGGAGACTCAGAAGATCGAGCTTCGTAAAGAGAGACAGATGCTCGCGGTAGGTAAGACCACCAACGTGACGTTGGAGAGCTATCTGGAGATTGAGAGGGCTCAAGCTCAGGAGCTGAAGGATAAATTGAGCAAGATGGAGGAAGCTCTCCTAAAACAGGACGAGGAGGCAAAGGAGATACTGGAAATATCCCAGGCTTCCCATAGAGCCCAGCTGGAGCTGCAGGACAAAAGCAAAAATAACCTCATGGCTGCTCTGAAGAAGACTGAGCAGCAGCTGGAGAGTAATCTTAACCAGTGGAAGGAGGACAAGGCATCCCTCCTTCAGGCCACAGAAAGCCTGAAGCTGACTCAGCAGGAAAAAAAGCAGGAGTGGGACAGGACCGAGAGCACCATGAGGTCCCAGCTGGTAGATCTTCAGAGCCAGATAATGCAAAAGCCAAAGAAGAAGAAGTGGTACAAAAAGCTTCTGCCTGGCTGAGGAAAAGAAAATGCATTTGTACTTGTATAGTGTCTGTCTGTCTGTCCGTCTGTCTGTCTGTGGGTGGGTGGGTCTGTCTGTCTGTCTGTCTGTCTGTCTGTGTGTGGGTGGGTCTATCTGTCGGTGTGCCTGTCTGTCTGTGTGGGTCTGTCTGTCTGTCTGTCTATCTGTGTCTGGGTCTGTCTGTCTGTCTTTGTGTGGGTGGGTCTGTCTGTCTGTGTGTGGGTGGGTCTGTTTGTCTGTCTGTCTGTCTGTCTGTCTGTCTGTCTGTGTGTGTGTGTGTGTGTATGTGTGTGTGTGTGTGTGTGTGTGTGTGTGTGTGTGTATGTGTGTGTGTGTGTGTGTGTGTGTCTGTGTGTGTGTGTGTGTGTGTGTGTGTGTGTCTGTGTGGGTCTGTGTGTGTGGGTCTGTCTGTGTGTGTGTGTGTGGGGGGGGGTGTCTGTGTGTGTGTGTGTGTGTGTGTGTGTGTGTGTGTGTGTGTGTGTGTGTGTGTGCACGTTTGCACGCAGGGCGTGTGATGCATCAGTGCAGTAGTGTTGGAGTAGTAGTGCCTGTAGTTAGTGCATGCTGCTTCTGCTTGCCACTCTCTGCTTTCAGCTACTGCCACCGGATAGCCCTTTGTTTTCAGGGGCGAAAAGAGGAGCCGAGTGTGTAAGCCTCCTCAGCCGGTACATAGCCTCTCCACTGCCAAGATCTCATACACGCCTCCCCGTGGCACACATGGTAACTGGTCCCTTGTGGTTCCAGGCTAAGTTGTACAGGATCTCGGAGCAGCAGTGAGCCCCAGAGACGTGGCATGCAGGCCCATTGGTGAGTGGAAACGCCCTGATGCCCGTCAACCACTGTCCCAGTTATGGGTAAATAGCCCCAGCTATTGGTGTGAGAACCACCACAACAGCTGGGAAGGCGGAAGAAGGCAACCCCATAGCCACGTGGGTTAACTCGGGAGGGTACAGTGGCTAGGGGAGCAAACCCTGTGGCGATGTGAGAAAACTGAAACTAGTCCTCACAACTATATAATAACTACTGCATACACACAAACACTAGCTACACAAATAATCTTTCAAAATAAATGCATACAAATGATGTCTGTTTGTTGGTGTGACGGCCCTGGGCCTGTCGTACATGTGTACTGTGGTTTGTCTTGTTAACTTGCAGGTGGAGCGGAGGCGATAATGAGATGACTGTGATAACCTGGCTGGTCCTCCCAGACTATTTAACCCCGCCTGCCCCGAGACCAGGCGGCCGCATTCTCCCGACTGCACACCAACATGTTTTCTCTCTGTTTGAGTTTTCCCTTTGTTAGCTACTGACAACATGCACCTCACATTCTCCATTACATCCATACACCTTCATTCATCACTGATACTGACAATCACACCTCATCGTTCTCTTGTTTGCATCATTATTTAATAAATGTCACTTTATTATTGTTACGTTGCTGTGCATCTCCCTGTTTTGTTGTGGCCTGTGAGCCGGTCGTAACAAGTTGGGGGCTCGTTTGCCATGAGTATAAAACCAGGACCTTGTTTGTGGTTTTCTTTAATTAATCCTAGTTAGTTGCTGTTGAGGCAATTTGGTTAAGTTGAGCTACTCTATTGTTGTTTAAATGTTAAGTTGCACTAGAGTCATGTGTAATATAGTTTGATGTATAAATCAGGGGACAAACGCTCATTTGCATTCTAAAATCCTAAAGTTAGCTCAAATTATTTTATATGTTAAATATAATATACTAAATATAGGTTTTTGTCTGGAGGTACATGTTTGTCATCCAAAGAAAATAATTAAATTAACAACATGGGAGCCTTTCTTTCAGGGACATTTTACTACAAGTCTCATGTAGCTTTAGACTTTAAGACCAAACAGGTTTATTTAGTGTCACAGAGCCTTTCAAACACAGCTGCAATTCAAAGTTTTATAAAGAAGAAATGCTTTAGAATATACACTGGTTATTGTCAAATCAGCTACAAACTTTAATTATTTTGGTAAGATCAATTATCAGTTTACTTTTTTGTTTTAGGAATAATCAATAAATCCTATGATTTTAATGTAGTTTTGGTTTAAAGGTGCTGTAGGTAGGATTGGGAAGATCCAGGACTTAGCCAAAAAGGGAGAATGAATGCGTGTGCATGAGCAGTGATACACCCCCCTGGCCCTGATCGGTGCATCTGAACAGGGAGTGGTGGATTTTTGCAAATCACACTACAGGCTGTAGGTGGTGCTTTGTGTAGTTCTGCTGGAACATAGGGTCAGTTTAAGCAAATATGACAGAAAGTTAGTTTTACCTACTGCACCTTTAATGATATGCCTGAGCCACGCCTCTTCCTCCGACACAGAAAGCAGACGATCTACGATTAAAATGTTGGTAACATTCATTTGTATGTCAAAATGAATAAATATTTATTTTCAATTATACAAATGATCAGTTGCAATATTGTGTCACCAAAAGCTACCGAGCTCATTTCCATATATCGTGCGATAAGTCCATGTATTGACTATCGCGACAGGCCTACTCGTGAGAGCAATATCTGGCTTTTTAGCTGCTGAATGCTCAACTATGTTCACCCGCTAGTTGTAACAGTTTCTCTCTGTCATTTGGTGCTGGTTAGGTGGCTTTATCAGAACTTTTTTCACTTAAAACAGCTGCCTGCTGCTGAAGAGAGCAGTGAGAGTGAACCAAAATAGTAAAGTTGTAGGCTACGAAACATAAGAAATGACCTGGACGTTGCTAAAAACACTTCATTAAGGTGCACAACGCCACCGACAGGCCTTCTGCACCACAACATGCAGTAGTGATTCCCATGGGGCCCAAGACGATTTTGAGTCATAATTGGGGGACAAAAAGAAAAGAAATGTAGCACAAAATCATGTTTACTTTTCCCACAACATACATCAAGCTATCTGAGAGGGGACACTGCTCATCTGTGTCCACACTAAAATGAATAAAATACTAAGCTATTGAAATAGCCTAATAATTGTTGGCATGATTTCATAAATTATGTTTTAATGTTAAACATACTTGCTATTAAATTCAAACAAGACAAGAGCAAATAAGTCAAAATAGATTTTTATATAAGTAAAAAAAAAAAATACAAATAAAAAAGTCTTTTTGCACTTTTAACAAGTTTGTCACTTTTTCTGATGTCTTTCTCCCACGTTTTTGAAGCATTTTTGTCACTTCTTTCAACCAAATGCTATAAAATCTGATAAAATACCCAAATTAACTGAAAGTATTGAACTGATCATTTAGCTATTTTACACAAAAGAACGTTATATGGAACCATCCACGTTATTTTTTTTTGACAATTTGTTGAAAGAAACCCAATTTTTTTTAGACTTTTTGAAAATGGGTCAAATTTGACCCGAGGACAACAAGGAGGGTTAGACAGATTATATTTCTGCCTTTTTGGACTTCTGCGTTATTATTTTCTTATAAGGGGGTGCAGTTTGCATTGTATCCACGTGCAGTACCTGCATTCCACTGTGGAACCAATCAGGTCTGACGCAGGACGTTTGCGCAACTGTATGACGTAGTACGTTTGGCTTGTAACGTAACTTGTGTGTTACGGGAAATGATATGACAAGCTTAATGTTTTTCACAAATCACACAAGGAACAGATGAAAAACGAATTTAGTGTAAAGGTAAGGTACCATTATATAATCGCCATGGCTAACTTACTGGTTCGAACTGTCATATCTCACTAAAGAACAGCAATATCAATTAGCGTCAGGATACTAATGTTAACGTTAGCTTACTATGACAACAACAATGCCTCGATTGAAACGATTGAGTTCCACTCCCAAGTTTCTTTTTTTAATTGCTTTTATTCTGTTGTTTTTAGTTTAGCTATAGTAATATATCATGTTATTATAACTATAAAGTCTCACAGTCGCAGTCCGTTAAATTACTAAACTCAGCTAGCTGACCTAACTTTAACTGGCTTAACAAAAACTAAACAATCAGCAAAATTCAGAGCTAGCTTAGCCTGCCAGAGAGCTAACCGGTTTAACAGCAAATGCGAGCGCATATCATGTGGTTGCACCATTGATAATACAAAAGAACGCGGAATTGAAGCAGCGGAATCTAAGCTAACGTTACTGTTGTCAATGTCAACGTCATTTAAATGTTTGAAGGGAGATCTGTTAATAACACTTCCATCTGACGTTATCACGTTTGTGATACGGATGTAATATGGATCCTTTATCATGTGGTCAGACAGAGCCAGAGATTTGGCTAAAGAGCAGCTGGCAGGTGTTCGTTGTTTTGCTGAAGGACAATTTGGGCGTGGGATGTGTTGAGTCCTATTTACAATACAATTGCACAAGTGTTAATTAAAACAGGAAAAACAAGATGCTTCCTTCGAAAGATCTAGTAAATTATGGTTTAATTCTACAGTAGCTTCTCCTGACTTGAAGTTGTGACATTTAGCTAGATGACATTAGTAATCTTGTTATTTCCTTTTCATTTAGTGTCCATAATTAGAGTGTCAGAGTCAGGTTTGTGTTATTATATACATTTGAGCTCCAGGTAAAATAGTTAACTGAACTGAAGAGTATTGAATACTACCTGTAGTCAAGGCTGGATTACCAACTGAACAACTGGCCAACAGGCAACTGCCTTGGGGCCTCAGGCTCACTGCTAGAAAGGTTTCTGGTATATGTGCCAATAAATTGCACTGAAGGGAGCTACATTGTGCGTACTTTTGTTTGTATTTTCAACTGAATTGCCCCCTTTAATTGAGAGACACCCACCCCACCATTTGCTTGCGTTCGATTATTGAATTTTCTAGCCTAACAGTGCTAATAGAATAGCATTCATCTGTAAAAGCCACTTCACAGTATTCCGTGCAGGACCACTGGTGTAACCACAGAGTGTTAATCGAATGTGCTGCGGCCACAGCTCTCTGAACTGCCGTCCAGTTAGTGCGATGCTGTGAATTTAATAAGTGGCCTCTGAATGCAGCACACAGATGATGAGCAACCAGCCACATATTGTCATTGCCTTCACAGCTAACAAGACCTTCTTCTCCCCGTCTGTCTTTGTCTCCAGGTTGCTGTTCAGATGAGGAAGGCTTGCCTGGTTGACCCTGTGTGTCACTTTCCGTTGCCATGGCAACACCCTATTTTCCCACATTCCTGCTCCTTCTTTTTCTGTCTTCCCTCTTCCTCTTGCTTCTGACCCTCCTGCCTCCAGTTGCCCCATCGATTCCCTTTTCCGCCTCCTCTCCACCTTCACCTTGGCGGTCACTCTCCTGCGGCCTGGGGCAGTCCTGGGCCGTCCGGCTCCACTCTGGCCCACACCATGAGGAAAAAGATGGTGAACAGAGCTCTGTGCACCTGGATGTGATAGCCAACATGGTACAGTACTTCACAAACACTACACCACTACTACTACTACTACTACTACTACTACTAGATACATGTTTTAATCTTTATAGAGGTAGTCCCTCTGTGGATTTTCCCAAAGCACAGGGACTCAATTCTCTGTTCTGACATGTTCAAAATAAAACATAATTTACGAGGGCTACAATATTTATTTTCTTTCTATGATTTGTGTAAGTAAGTAAGTAACTAGGGTAAGGGAGCACATCTGATATCTAATGGCAGCTGGTTCCACAGTTTTGGAGCAGCAACTGCAATGTTTGTCACCTTTTAGTTTCAGGCGTGTAATCGTGGGACATACAGGACATATTTGTCATCAGATCTAAGAGACCTCGGGCCTGAGTGCCGGTGAATAAGATTTGTAATATATGACGGGGCCTTACCATTAAGAGCCTTGAAGGTGATCAGTAGTGTTTTAAGTTGGATTCTAAAGTGAACAGGGAGCCAGTGAAGACAGGCTAGCACTGGGGCAATGTGCTCACACTTCTTAGTACCAGTCAACATTCTTACAGCTGCATTTTAGACCATCAGTAGGCAAGTTTATGAAGACTGGGGAAGGCCTGAATTAAGGGAGTTGCAATAGTCCAGTCTGGATGTAATGAACTACTTTTTCCATTTCATAGGAGGACAGAATTGGCTTGAGATTAGAAATAGTTCTTAACTGATAGTAACTTGTAACTAACAACAGCACTGATTTGTTTATCATGATAGAGAAAAAAATTGCACATCCAATAATTCTTCTGTGCAGCAGAACATAATGCGTTGGTAAAGGTGAGTTTTTACTTTAATAAATGTTAATGCTGCAACAAGAGCATTGTGCAGAATTTTCCTTTTTTTCCAAGATTCTCATGACAGAGCTCAGAATCAAATATCACCAACGATACTTTGGTATTGTCGTGTTGCTTACTACAGCATTTTCTTTCTCCCAGTATGCCACTGTCATTAAGCTTTTAAAAATCAATATACTGTATGTTTTCAGTTTTTTTGCTTCATGTTTAATGCTCCCCATATGTATCCTATTTTCTGCAGCAACCCCATTTCTCCGCAGGGAACAATGTTTCATCTCATCTGTTTTAAAGTTGCCTAGGTCAGGGAAAAACACAAGTTTCCCACTTTTAGAAGTATTGTCTGAGTTTAATTTGTACTTATCATCAGTATTCTCTCTATCCCAGGTAGCAGAGCAGGCTGGGCTGACAAACCAGGGTCAGGTTGGACAGCTAGAAGGCCACTACTTGCTGTGTTCTGTCAAGCCTGCATCTGTGGCTGGTATTTGGAGCAAGAGTGTCTGGCCTGGGGACGTCCTGGCAGCCCACCCTCACGTCCTGTGGTACTCCCAGGAGAGAGTGCTGAGCCGTTCTAAGAGATCGATGGCCTTCAATGATCCCAATTACCCTAAACAGTGGCACCTGGTGAGAATCTAGACTATTGTGTATGTTGCTGTGGCTCAGGAGGTAGTCCTTGAGCAAGACTCTGACTCTGAGCCCCAAGTTGGTCCCAATGGGCAGGCCAGTGCCTTGCATGGCAGCTCCACCACCATCCATGAATGTGTGTGTGAATTGTAAAGGGCTTAGTCCTGTAAGGTAGAAAGGCGCTATATAAATGCAGTCCATTTGCCATTTTTTACCATCTTGTTCACTCACTAGTTGTCTAGTAGTCAGACTTACCTTAGATCAGTGCCTAACATTGGCTGTCAAGAATTAATAAATTAATAATTTACCCAACAACATAATGTGCATACAGTAGTACAGTACTTAGTACTTACATTTTTGCTAAATTGGCACCATTAAAAGTTTGCTGACATAGCTTGCCACTCAGAGATAATGATGTCCTCTGATATTAATTTGTTGACATATCTCCCCCCACACCTCTTCAACTCTCCTCTGTTGTAACACCTTAATCAGGGTGCAAAGTACAATAAGAGCATATACAGTCACACCTGATATTTTCCATTTCCATTTAACACAGCATCCTGTATGCATAAAGGGCTTGGTAAAGTGGAATATACATGTGAGATTTGTGGTAATTAATCATTATGGAAAGAGAAAAATGATTTGTTTATCCACCCCATGATTTGGATCCGCTTCCAAAGTGAATTTCTTACAGAAAAGACAGACAGAGCAGAAAACATGACCTCCTTGGCGGAGGTAATAATATTGACTGCTCTAAATATAAAACAACCTTATAAACATCTTAAAACAAGATATTAAAAGGATGCTGGTTAGTGTTAAGGGTTGGGGGAATAAAACAATTTAGGATTAGGGTTACATCGCTTAATGTGTCACCTGGTTGCACAGTGTGTGTCCTGTGCGTACAAAAACATCAGACAACCAAAGTACAATCCAAATAAATACTCCATAGTGATGCTTAGGCTAGTCAGTGCCGCCTGAAAAGTAGAGGCGGGAGAAGCCTGCACTTTTGGAACCCTCACCTCACCACTTTAACTTCCTTGACTTGCATTTTAAATCCTGTACGTATTCTCCTTTTCCCCTTATTATCCTTTCCTTACTCTTCTTATTCTTGCAGCACAATTACCTTAATAAGGGTATGGACATCAATGTAACAGGGGTGTGGGAGCGCAACATAACTGGCCAAGGAGTCACAGTGGTGGTGGTAGATGACGGGGTGGAGCACACCCACCAGGACATCCAGCCTAACTATGTAAGTCAAAACTAACAGAACTGTGAGCTTTGTTAGTCCTGCCGTCATGGCTGAACATTTTGAAAACAATAAAGGAAAGAAGCCGTTTCAGTGAATGTGTTGTGAGAGTGTCTCCACTGCACCAAGTCTTACTAGTAGAGTGTTAACCAGACACTCATTTTCCAACGATCATTTTTCAACCCTTTCAGAGTGCAGAGGGCAGTTACGACCTGAACTCCAATGACCCAGACCCAATGCCTCACCCGGACATCCAAAGCGACAACCACCACGGTACGCGATGTGCCGGAGAGATCGCAGCCGTTCCCAACAACAGCTTCTGTGCTGTGGGGGTGGCCTACGGCAGCAAGGTCGCAGGTACAGACAATTTGGAATTTTAAACTTAGATGTCCCAGTGTTAAGAATCACTCAGAAGGAAGCTGAGATTGTGGGTAAATGTATGGGCTGAAACATCTCTCGCTTGTCGTTGTTTGTGTTCAGGTATTAGAGTCTTGGACGGCCCGCTGACGGACAGCCTTGAGGCCATAGCCTTCAACAAGCACTACCAGGTCAACGACATCTACAGCTGCAGGTAACAACTAACACGTCTCTCTCTGGTAGGACTGGGCAATATATCGATATTATATCAATATCGTGATATGAGACAAGATATCGTCTTAGATTTTGGATATCGTGATATCGTAATATGGCATAAGTGTTGTCTTTTCCTGGTTTTAAAGGCTGCATTACAGTAAAGTGATGTACTTTTCTGAACTTACCAGACTGTTGTAACTGTTCTATTATTTGCCTTTACCCACTTAGTCATTATATCCACATTACTGATAATTATTTATCAAAAATCTCATTGTGTAAATATTTTGTGAAAGCACCAATAGTCAACACTACAATATCGTTGTGGTATCGATATCGAGGTATTTGGTCAAAAATATCGTGATATTTGATTTTCTCCATATCACCCAGCCCTACTCTCTGGTCCTATTAGGGATTTCCATTGGGAAAGTGGCTTTTATAAACCGTACAATACCACCGATGCGCATGTGTCTCTTGTTTCCACAAGTCTTTGACAGTCTTTGTTTGCTCACTTACTCACATTTTTTTATGTCTGTATGTCCTTGTAATTTTCTATGCCATAATAGCATATTGTACAAGTCTTGCTGGGATTCTGATTTAGCCTCTTGTTTCCTCTAGTTGGGGTCCAGATGATGACGGACACACTGTGGATGGACCCCATCCCCTAGGCAAGGTAAGAGAGAAAGTTTGTGTGAAGTATTGATTTTGTCCTGCAGGGGGCAGTACACTGCAACAGATCAATTACAGAGGAGTAGGCATGTAGAAAGACTCTTTTTATCACAGCATGACTTTTTTTTTTCCTCGACAGGCGGCGCTGCAGCACGGGGTGATTGCAGGCAGACAAGGTTTCGGCAGCATCTTTGTGGTTGCCAGTGGCAACGGAGGTCAATACAATGACAACTGCAACTTTGACGGCTACGCCAACTCCATCTACACCATAACAATCGGTAAGACACAAAGGCCCTCTGGCGTGTGTTCACTTGTGTTTGGGGTGTGGACATGTGTTCATCAGGCCATAACTATAAATAATTTTGTGTGTGTGTGTGTGTGTGTGTGTGTGTGTGTGTGTGTGTTTTGCAGGAGCGGTCGATGAGAAAGGCAGGATGCCCTTCTATGCTGAAGAGTGTGCGTCCATGCTGGCTGTCACTTTCAGCAGCGGGGGGAGCAAGCTGAGGAGCATTGTAGGTCTTACTGGAAAGCGCACACACACACACATACACACACACACAAAATTATTTATATATATATATATATATATATATATATATATATATATATATATATATATATATACACACACACACACACACACACACACACACACACACACACACACACACACACGCACGCACACATGCACAAAGGATGAGGAGACCAGAGAACAGAGAATAGATGAGTAGTTGCATAAGAAACCGGAAAGCAGGGAGTCGATTATGAGCTACTTGAAGGTGGACAAAATCTTGTAAAAGCGCAGCTCCACATCAGGAGGAGCAGAGACTATTTTCATCTGAAATGATGATGGATGATGACAGGAGTAAGGGCCCATCGAAGCCACTGACCTTTATTTGCCACTGTTTGCGAGTGTCACCATGGCAACACAGTTTGGCCCAGGGATGTCATCGCCTGGGGGAGAAGAGTTTAGCCAGGATTGTCTCTCTCTGGAGAAGACTGATCCACCACTGACCACAGTTTACTCACAGGCCAAGTGCTTACCACACACTGCCCACTACTGTATTATTTTGAAGAACCCATTTAGTCTCCCAAGAACAGCTGCCTTCCCAAATGCATCACAGTGTTTTGAGTCTGACAATTCAGCTGATGGCAGCTTGTGCATCTTATTTTTCAAATTTTCCTGTCCAATTTTCTGCTAATTGGTTGACTTCATTCTAGTCATACTGATTTGTCAATTATTCTGGATTTATGTAAGCCCTGAGAAATAGCTGTGGCTAACCAAAACATGACACAGGATTATATATTCTAGATTCAGCCATTTACCTTGAGAGATTCAGGGTTTCTTATTGAATATAAAGTGGCATGTGGAAATAATTAACACAATTGTGTTGCATGTTGTTGAGTTACAGAACATGTCTCCTGATAATACTTGTATACTCTCACTACCACATAGACATCTCTGGATGAACATGCACAACACTGCATAGTAGCTTAAAACCTTCTACACGGCTCCGACAGCTGTTGGAAAGGCCCACATGTCATCCACATGTAAGCACAAAGGGCTTGGAATTCCTCAGCCCACTTATTGTGTTAGCACCAGCAGATGGTGTACATGGTAGACATATGAGACATGTTTGTACGTGCGTGCACCTTGCATATGGGTGGATTTTACTGTCCACTAGATACACTATAGACAAACCTGTAAAACAATATTACAGTTTTTTTTAGTTGCTATAGTATCAATAGTAAGGTGCAGTTTTTCACATCTCTAAGTACAAGACTCCCAACTGATCATACTTGTAAATCATTAAATCTTGCATTCAAAGCAACTGATTCTCCTTTCATTTGGCTTGTAAACATCTTTCACTATAAGACCAATGTTTTTCAACCACTAAGTTTCTGGTGAAATCGAAACGAGCACATTTGTTAAGTTACCTAAACATATCGTAGTGCAATTCTTTCAGTTAAGATATTGTAACAATCACTTACTCCAAGACTAAACAATGTACATATTTTAAAATGACCCTTTGAAGTGCTAAAGATGATCCGTTTGCTTCACTGTTTTCACATTACAGTAGGCAGAAATGTATCTGTACATCAAATTCAACAACAAACTATTTCCATAATTCCTATCCCATCAGAAGTGTGATCAATGAAGACATCATCCCCAATCTGTGATGCAGGAAATAAACTTTTATTGCAACATTTATTATAAATAATTATAAATACTGTTAAAAAAAAACCACTGTAACAGAACTGAAAAATAAGTTCTCGTCCACATCACAATGTATGTTTTCATAGTATATGCACCTTGTGAAAAATCTTCTTGAATGTCGAATCCAGGCCTGATATTGGTCAGCAGTGATGTCATCACCAGCCTCATCCACACTATTGTATTGTACACACAGTGGTCCTTTGTGGCCCTGATGGTTTGAGCACTACTGTTACCAACACTAGTGCTGTTTTTCCATTACATGGTACCTGCTTGACTCGCCTCGACTCTACTCGCATTTTTTGGTTTTCCATTATCAAAACAAAGTCCCTTGTACTTGCCAACAGGTACTTTTTTTTAGTATCACCTCCGACGACAGCCACATGCCGAGAATCAAAAACAACACACCTGTATGTGTGTCGCGTTAGGTCACGGCAGTTTCCTGCAGCCTCACTATGACGACCAGCCACGCTCGCCTCACGCACGAGGCGGTACTAAATCTGCAATGGAAAAAGGTGGACGGGGAATTGCGGCCGAGCCGAGTAGAGCTGGTACCAGCTGTGGGTAAGTGCCATAAGGTTGTGGGTTCAATCCCACCAAGGTCACATAAAAACCTCACACCTTAGGGTGGTGATTCTGAAGTTTTGCATCGGACTATAATAGGCAAAAAACAAAAAAACATACATACAGTATATTACGCAAATGTTTCATTGACTATCAGATATGAACAATGCGCATAGTGTTAGTAAAAAGTATTTTAACAATAGAGAAGAAAATCCTATCCAGAGTTATGCATGTACTTAGTATGACTGTAGTGTATTTCAATGTGAAACTGGTTGTTTTTAGATGTTTTTTATGTACACAGTCAATGTCAGATGTACTTAGAGTTTTGAAAAAAAGATACTTTTTTGATGATCTGTTGGTTTATTTGTACTAAGGTAGTGAAATATTACCACATACTTGTGAGAATAGTACCAAAGCATCAGAAAGAAAACTGTATATTGGTCCTTTTTTACTTACTTTTTACTTGAAAAAGCTTGAGCTCCCTAGGGCTTACATTCCTCATCTATTCCATCAACTGTACACAAACAGTGCTGAACTCTGGTCTCCTGCAGTAAATATGTCTCTATGACTATGAATATGGCTCTATGACACTGGCGCCTGATGAAGGGTTCTTTGCTAGTTGTTGGTGTAGGTGGAGAAGCTTCCTGCTCAGGGATAGTTGAATATGAACTGTAAAATGGTTTGTGTATACTTGCATATGTGAGTGCCACTTTGTTTGGCCTCCGGCCAGAGCTGTTTGCACTTTGTTTGTACTGTGCATGAATCTCCATGGTTGTATCCTCCCCACTCAGCCCATCTGTCTGTCCCCGCAGGTGACGTCAGACTGGTCGATGCGGAAGGGGACTGGCTGTACGGATGGCCACACCGGCACGTCTGCTGCAGCCCCACTGGCGGCCGGAATGGTGGCCCTCATGCTGCAGGTCCGTCCCTGTCTCAGTTGGAGGGACGTACAGCACATCATCACCTTTACCGCCACCAAGGTAGGCCTGATGAAACGGTTGCTGCATCAGTTATTACTGTATACAGGCCTGTGTAGAGATACATAGTTTACCTGGATACTTGTGTCAGAACTGTGCAGGGAAACTTCACTCCTGGTTACTCTCCTACTGTTAATGGTGCCCTGTGCAGTTTTCTTTTAAACGAATAAAAGTTATGTATGGTCAGTGTTTCTCACCAAAATGCATTGTCTGTTTCCTTGAGGTCTAACAAACACGATGAATGCATTTCCTTCCTCCATAAAACATTTGCAATTTAAATTCAATTTTTAAATGAGTGCGTGCGTGTATTGGCCCACCCCCGCGAAACTCCGACGTGCAGGCATCAGAGGAACAGAAGACTTTACCAAAATGAAGACTGAAAAACACAACTATATTGGTACAAACATTTACCAGCCATGTGGCGGATAGCCCTCTGAGATTTACCCGCCAAACAGAAAATTTACCCGCATTTGGCAATTGGCAAGTGTTCATTTTGGACCCTGCCAGCACTAAAGATCATTAATGAAAACATTAGATCTCATATCTATTTATATTGTTGCCTAAAAACTAAAAAGTAAACTTTGCTGTGTGTGTTATCTCTATATTTGTTATAACAGTGTGACAACAGTGCAGACTGGAGGGTGAACGGAGCTGGTTTTCACCACAGCCACCAGCACGGATTTGGTCTGCTCAATGCATGGAGACTTGTCAATGCTGCCAAGGTACATGCATACATTATACACAAGCAAACTGCAACCACCAGCTATTTTCACGTTTACTTAATAATTGATTATTTTTTCCACCACAAGTGACCACAAGAGCCCTAAGTTTCTTCTCTTCTCTCTCTCAGGTATGGGAGTCAGTGCCGTTTCTCGTGTCGTATCAGAGCTCAGTTATAAAGGAGGAAGTGCCCATCCCAACTTATCCTGACGAGCTGATCCGCATCTGGAAAGGTAACTCGATCTGCTTGTCTGCTTCTCTCTCACTCTATCAGCTCTGTATTGGACAGCTGCTTGTCGAGTTTGCACTCTGTACTACGTAGCTGACTCCCTCCCTCCCTCCCTCCCTCCCTCCCTGCCTGCCTATTCCTCAGCCAGTCTGCCTGTCCATATTAGGTAATGTTCTCTTGTTTGTGAGTTTCTGCGTCCACATTGAAATACTGGGAGAGATTTTTCCAGATTGCCTCCATATCCCCTACTTTTTTCTTAATTTTTTCCCCAATCTGTTTTTGTATTTTACAACTTTCCCTAACTCAGTAGCTTTTGTCCCTTTTTGCACTTCTCACTGCTCTGATTCTGTCATATTTGACTGTCTGTGTGTGATCTGTCTCTTTCTCCCTCACACACATTTTCACAAATGCTCATGGTGACCTCATTGTTGCAGAAACTTTTCCTTCTCCCTAGTCTCTTTTTCTCTCCTCACTCAAGCTGTATGCGTGCATGCGTGCGTGTATTCTCATGCAACAGGACTTTCTACACGTTTTGCCATTTGATCTGTCTGCCTTTCAAACTACTCAGCAGTGTTTGTTGTTGTAGTTTCTATGTGTTTTGGCTGCCTTATTGGCTAATGCACTGGCCCTTAAGCATTTAAGCTGCTAGCCCCCATGTGAACACAGTCGCTACGAATGTGTTTTTGTGTGTTTATATACATGCACGCAGTGACTGGCTTTGTCCTAATAATAAAACCACTGCGTGCGTGCATGCTGGGTTTTTCTGAAGTATAGGAAAAAAATATTGTAATTAAAAAAAGTTCCTCAAAAATGTGACATGTTCAGCACTCCGCTGGAATTTGTTCTGAAAAAGGGAAAGAAATGAGAGAGGACAAAATGTATCTACAGTGAGCACTAAATCTTTCCATCCATGTCGTCAATGCATGCTTGGAGTTATGATACCATATCAAATTTATTGGATTTTTGTGCATTTCTGCATATTTGTACATATCTTTTTTTCTCTTTCAGTCTTTATTTGCAAATGTGAAATAAAATGACAATAATTTGAAACTGCTGCATGCGACCACATTTCTGAAGTGGAGGATTATTAATTTGAACCTTGGACAGCTCAAGTAACACAATATCATAAAAGTATGTCAGCCTTTCTCTGATGCAGAGTTTAATGGTGGCTGTGAGACCCCAGGCACCAACTTTCCGTGCCTTTCATTAAATTCTAACTCAACAAAACTCTGGATACTCAACCCTAAAAGTGTTGAACAGAGCCACATCATGTGTTAATAGCTTCCCAGTGAATTAGGCACATATTACAATTCCGACTCTGTTTTGATCTCATATCAGGATTTTAGAAAACTTTGCAACTTACTTACAACTTAAAAAAAAGAAGCTGGTGGTTCAGCAGAGCAGATATTATATTATTGCAGATATGCAATTTCCATTGCATATTGGAACCCCAAGATCTTTATTCTTTATTCTCTCATCTCTGAGCCTGGTTCCTCTGTTGCCTGGACAATAGTTTGGAGTATATTACTGATACAACCCCCCTGCAGGGAAGAAGGTTTATCCAGTGGATGTTTTCTTACTTTAAAAACTCTGGATACAAATTCTTCTGCCACAATGGTGCATTTGTGAGAAAACGTATCGAATACATGACTTTTAGTCTTAAGTTTTTGACATGGATAATGAGCCCCTCATACCACCACAGTGGAGTTTTTTTTTTTTTATGGCACAGCATCAGTGTTAGAAATGCATCCCCACCAAATCCTTTTCTTTCCACTTCTCTATCTCTATTTCTGTTCTTTATTTGATACTTCAGTTATCTATACTCAATCCTTGCCCTCTTTCCTTTTCCTTCCTTTCACCCCTCCACACTCAGCATCCACTTTACTAATTTCACATCCACTGTACTCACCCTCTTCCCTCCACTTGTCTCCTCCCTCCCTCTTTCTCTACATCTGTCCCCTAACTCTTTCATTCCACACCTCTGTTTACACTCCTCGCTCCCTGGTCCCTTTGCAACCCTCCCTGCCCTGAGGTTGTGTGCAGCCCTACATGGTCAGAGAGCACCACGGCTCATTAGTAGTCAGAGCCCAGGAAATACCAGGAAATTACCAAACACTTGCAGTGGGAGGGTGGGAGGTGGTCAGGAAGACTGACTGATATTTCAAGGAAAAAAAGTAGAGAAGAATATAGAGTCTCATGTAAGAGATTTTCAAGGAATTTCTTTTAATCTCCATGTCTTTCAGTATGCAACTATCTCAGGCTCACCCTGATGTGTTTCTTTGCTAGCAGATTGTTTTCTCTCTCTGTCACATTATGTGCAATAGCATAATCAATTTAAACGTAAATTGTATTTAAAATTTGTTAAATGTCACATTAGTACGCTAACCATCTAACATTACTTGAGAAGTCGTGTAACAGTCATGTAAAAGTAAGATGAGTGTAACAAATGAAGTTCTTATAGTACCATATTTTAAGTATAAACTGTTTTTTTTTAATTGTGAATTGTTATTCTGTGATCAATACAGTTTTATCTTATTACAGCATCACACTGAATACATTTCTTAGATGTTTTTTGCAGGTCTTGAAAAGTCTTGAAAAGCATTGAATTCAGACCTGTAGCAGTGCCTATGTAACTAGGGAGTTCATCATTTCATAATGGACAAGCATCACTTTCAGCAAAAACTTAAATTAATTAATACTTTTTAGTTGGTTGATCCATCCATCCATTGTATGTTTCTCATCTGGGACCAGGTCACATTACTGTAATTAATATATTTTAGGGAATTGATATAAGAAGTGATATATTAATAAATAATTTCCAGCCATAACATCCCTACTGGTTTTCCATCATACTCTTCATACTGTGGTATGATTGTTAGACAGGTATTACATTTAATTCTATGCATTATTAAATAGGTCTCTACCATCCTTACATTTAACTTGCCGAACCCTGCAGAAACCCTGGTAAATGTATTAAAGTGATTGCATAATTATGTTTTCACATATTATATATTACATTTGTTATAATGAACGGTCAAATTTTTCCATATACAGGCCCACGGCTACGCTTATCAGTCCAGGAAATTGTCTCTCTCACACACACACACACACACACACACACACACACACACACACACACACACACACACACACACACTCTCTAAGCTGCTCTCTCCTCTCCCTTAGTCTCTGCTGCTGACCTGAGACAGTCTGGAATGGAAACACTAGAGCATGTGGCTGTTACCGTTACGATAACCCACCCTTGCCGTGGCAACGTGGAGATTGTGTTGGTCTGCCCAAGCGGTATGACATCAGTCATCGGGGCACGCCGGGCCATCGATAGGTACAAACCCACGCATTGGTATCTTTTTTTAGAACTGTTAAATTGTGTGCAAAGTAAAATCTGTGTCTCAATTAAATAATTAAAGAAGAATTAGGTAGTATAGACAAGCAAGAAAATCAGCAATGATCATATATAACAGTACTTCAGATGTTAAAGTATGGTGATATGACTGCAGTCCAATTGAGTAGTCTCTTTGTGTTTTGCACACAGAGACCCAGCAGGCTACCAGGACTGGACTTTCTCCACTGTGCGCTGCTGGGGAGAGAGCGCTAAAGGCCAGTACACCCTCAAGATATCTGACCACAGTAAGACCCTGCTCTCACACCGACTCAAACACTGAGAGGTGTCAGCGATAGGAATGTTTTTTTAGGAGTGGGAACTTTCTGTCTCTTGTATGGTAGTCATTGGTTATGTTGTTTGAGTACAGTACCTGACCTGCCACACTGACCCTTCTCTGTGCTCCTGTAGAGGAGCCATCACTTGAGAAGTGTGCCGCTGCGGGAGTGTTGAAGCAGTCGCAGTTGACCCTGTATGGTTCCTCAATGAGCTCCAGCGAGGTCCAGGACAGACAGAGGTAAGACCTCACTGCTACCTGAACAGTGTTGAGATCATCTGTTGTTGAGTGCCCGTTTTGTTACTGGATTTGTG